>NC_069684.1:62417224-62717284 GCF_023699985.2 Odocoileus virginianus
AAAGAGCCTCTTAATGAAAGTGAAAGAGGAAAGTGAAAAAGTTGGCTTAAAACTCCACATTCAGAAAACGAAGATTATGGCATCTGGTCCCATCACTTCATGGCAAATAGATGGGGGGAAAACAGTGGCTGACTTTATTTTGGGGGGCTCCAAAATCACTGCAGATGGTGATTGCAGTCATGAAATTAAAAGACGCTTGCTCCTTGGAATAAAAGTTATGACCAACCTAGACAGCACATTAAAAAGCAGACACATTACTTTGCCAATAAAGGTCCGTCTAGTCAAAGCTATGGTTTTTCCAGTGGTCATGTATGGATGTGAGAGTTGGACTATAAAAAAAAGCCAAGTGCTGAAGAATTGATGCTTTTGAACTGTGGTGTTGGAGAAGACTCTTGAGAGTCCCTTGGACTGCAAGGAGATCCAACAAGTACTTCCTAAAGGAAATCAGTCCTGAATATTCATTGGAAGGACTGATGCTGAAGCTGAAACTCCAATACTGTGCCAACATAATGCGAAGAACTGACTCATTGGAAAAGACCCTGATGCTGGGAAAGATTGAAGGCAGGAGGAGAAGGGGACAACAGACTATAAGATGGTTGGATGGCATCACTGACTCAATGGACATGAGTTTGAGCAAGCTCTGGGAGTTGGTGATAGACAGGGAGGCCTGGCATGCTGCAGTATATGGAGTCACAGAGTAGGACAAGACTGAGTGACTGAACTGAACTGAGAGACACAAATATGTTTTGTTCTTGTGAGTTTATTTAAAAATCGATTCAAAGTCATCAATAGATTTCCATCCACTGATGGTATAACATTTTTCTTAGCTAAAGAAATAATAAGCAATATGTATAAAATAAAAGTGAGCAAGATCCTTTCTGTTTCACTTTTACAGTCAATTTAATAGGAATTTATAAAACAGTGAGCTTCCCAAGCAAGTAACATAAAAATCTTTCTATTTTTCCATTCACATCTCATTTAAATATGACATATAATCTTAGTTGAGAGTTTCAAGTTTTCACTAGAGTTTGCAAAGACATATGCCACATACTGCTTACACACACACATATATGTGAATATATACACGCTGTCTCTGCAAAAACAAATTCAGACTTTTTGGCTCGGTTCTTTTGAAAATATACTCTCATGAAAGTTTTATTCATTAGAGATTCTTGCACATTCTGATATTACACCAAATTATTGATATGTATCTCATAAAAATTTGACTAGGGAGAAATATGGTTCAAGTCCTTTTTAAAATCCCCCCCCCCTTGGGGGAGGGGGGAGCAGTGTGGGCGGATTTTCTGTCTCACAATGTTTGTTCATATCAATGAGAAAGAATGGCTTGAAGTAATTCACATTCATAACCAAGTCAAAAATAACCTAAAGTACCCTCTAATACTATTAAGATGATTCTCCCACATCCAATCCTGCCTTTATAAAAAACAATTTTTATTGTAGTATATCTGATTAAAAATGTTGTGAACTGAGAGATATAGTTATAGTATCTGTTAGTTACAATGTTGTGTTAGTTTTAGGTATACAACAAAATGAATCAGTTATACATATACATATATCTACTCTTTTCCTTTTTTAGATCATTTTCCCATATAGGTCATTATAGACGAGTAGAGTCCCTGTGCTATAGAGTAGGTTTTTATTAGTTATCTGTTTTACATAGAGTAGTATATATTTGTCAATCCCAATCTCCCAATTTATTGAAACAAAGCTTGTCTTTTAATAGCTCTGATTCTTGATCAACAACTCCATCTTCCTCAGGATCACTCATGATATACCCATATGTGTTCACTTATATTGTAGTGGTTTCTTTGAAACTCCTAATTTTACTGTTTTGCATCTCAAAATCTTGTTTCTGTATGTAGTTAAACCAGCAATGTTAATGTTTACCATCTCACCACCACACATCTCTTGATTTTCTTTTTCTCCTTCACCAACCCTCATTCACCCCACTAGTTCCTTACCTCGGTATATGCATGTGACTCTGAGCCTTTCAGTCTAAGGCCCAACTTTAAAATAGCAATTTTACCATGACCCCTCTTCTATTGATACACATGGGAGCCATTCTAAACTCCTTCCTAAGGAGCTTTTAGAGCTAAACTTTCTTCTTTGTACTTTACTTTCCATGATCTTCCTAAAGACTGAGAAGCAGGGAGGCTGTCCCAATAAAGCTAAAGACCAGAAAAGACATTAACATTGGTACAGAGTGGTAATAGAAGTTAACTTACATTGGAAAATGTGCAGATACTCATAGATGTTTTATTCCATGTGCTGCCCTTGTTCAGCATTTCTCAGGAAAATATTTCAAAGCATCTGCATGCTTTATATCTTTGACAAAATATGTAAAAATATTAGGAGGCCAATGTGCAGTAACCCCCTAGCCCAGAGAACATAATCAAGGTTTTAAAAAATATGCTGTGTTTTCTTACCTTTATTTTACTCATCATGCAGCCTCTCCTTAGATAATAAAGAAACCCATCAGGTTATTTCATAGACTTTCTATAGCTATGATTGTTAAGAATGACATAGAGAACAGACTTGTGTATACAATGGAGGGAGGAGAGGATGAGATGAATTGAGAGAGCAGCATGGTAATGTATACATTCCATATGTAAAGTAAAGTAAATAAATAGCCAGTGGGAGTTTGTTGTTTGACTCAGGGAGCTCAAATCAATGCCCTGTGGCAACCTAGCAGGGTGGGATACAGTGGGAAGGAGGTTCAAGAAGGGCACATTTGGCTGCCTATGGCTGATTCATGTTGATGTATGGCAGAAACCACCACAATATTGTAAAGCAAATTACCCCCCAATTAAGAATAAATTCAAGAAAAAAGAATGACAATCTTTGTCCTACCTGCTACCCATGGCCTTGACTCTACTGAATATTTTCTCCTTTTATCTATCAGTTTGTAGGCAGAAACCTAGTTTTTCTGTTTTTTTAAGTTATTTGTTAGCACTTCTTTGTTCCCTCTGTCAGTGTCTCTTTTTTATATTTATTTGTTCAGAGTTCCATCCGTGATACACTTCTGATGATTCATCCTTGTTCTGTAATATTTTGTCCATGCCTCGGGCTCTACACTATTCAAACATGTCTGATATCTAATATATTTCTTACTCAGGTTGAGATATAAATCTATACATCAAGATATTCCTTAGATAATTCCACTTGAAAGTTTCCTCAAAGTTTAACTTCAGTATGCTTAATACTAAATCCCTTATCCTTTTTGCCAATTTTGCTTTTACTGCCAGATTGCCTATCCTGTTGATGGTATATACTATTTTTGATTAGGTAGCCATGGACATTATGTTAAGTGATATAAGTCAGTTACAAAAACGACAGATACTGCATAATTCCACTCATATGAAGAATCTAATGTAGTGAAATCATAGAAACAGAATAGGCTGTTGGGGGAGGTGGAATTAATGTTTATTAAGTAAAGAGTTTTAGTTTTGCAAGGTGAAAATTTCCTGATATCCCTTGCACAACAGGGTGAAATACTTAAGCTTTTTGTGCTGTACACTTAAAATAGTTAAGAGAGTAAATACAATATATATATTTTCCCAAAATAAAAAAAAATAATAAATGAATAACTTGATAATTCAGAACTAATGTTTAAAAATAAAAAAGACATTCATATTTACACATGTATTTTATCTCTATAGGCATTTAGAAGTCAGCCTAGAAACCATAATCCTGATCCTATTTGAACTTTAATTTTGGGTAAAGTGGTTTACTTGGGGCTTTCCCTGTGGCTCAGCAGTAAAGTACCTGCCTGCCAAGGCAGGAGATGCAAGATACATGGGTTTGATCCCTGGTTCAGGAAGATCCCCTGGAGAAGGAAATGGCAACCCCTTCAAGTATTCATGACTGGAAAACCCCATGGCTAGAGGAGCCCAGTGGGCTATGGTCCATGGGATTGAAAGAAAGTTGGAGACAACTAGTGACTGAAACATTCAAGAGATACTTAGACACCAGGCCTATGTTCATAAATCCTCTTTTCAATTTGCAAGAAAAACACATGATAATTTTCTAGCAACTCCTCTTCATTATTATAGTAGGTTAAATAATAACTTACAAAAATGTCAAGTCCTAATTCTTTTAAATGTTATCCTACTTTGAAAATGGGATTTCAAAGATGTGATTACATTAAGCTTTTTGAGATGATGAGATTATCCTAGCCTTGAAGTGCTAGCTAGTATGCCTCCTTAGTCTTTCAGTGTCTGACTGTTTGAGACCTCACAGACTGTAGCCCACCAGGCTCCTCTGTCCATGGAACTTTCCAGGCAAGAATACTGGAGTGGGTTGCCATTTCCCTCTTCAGGGGATCTTCCTGACCCAGGGATCAAGCCCAGGTCTCTTGCGTCCCTGCCTTGGCAGGCAGATTTTTACCAGTGAGTCTCCTGGGAAGCCCTAAATAGAATCACGAGCCTTCTTCTCAGGGCGGGTTCAGATGAAAACCTAACTTTAGCAGAGCACGGTGGAGAAGACAATGTAAAGTCAGAGGCAGAGAAAGGAGAGATGTTCCCAGGAGCTAAAAATGCAGCCACCAGAAACTCAAAGAGACAAGGAATGGATTCTCACCACGAGCCTTGGCAGGAAGGGCGACCCTACTGGCACCTTGATTTTAGCCCAGTGATACTGACTTCCTACTTCTGGCCTCCAGAAATGTGAGAAAATAAAGTTAAATTGTTTTAAGCTACCCAATTTGTGGTAATTTGTTACAGAGGCAACAGAAAAATAAAACGGTGACTAACTTCATAGGAACCTGAGTTGTGCTTTGAATGCAAATAAACAAGTAAAAACCATGAAATAAACTATACTGACTGAATCAAAAAGACCTAGGAAAGAAAGAAATTAAGAATTAAGGACCCACGGGATATGGTTAGCATATGAAAAATTAATTTGATTATACTATTAAGTATGCAGTAATTTGCATATAACTAAAGCAAAATTAATTTGCAGGGTTTTCATACTATCATGTGTAAACACTCTATCATTTTAAAAAAAACATAAGCACAATAATTGAAGTAGTTGAAGTGAATGGATAATTATTAATATAGTTTTAAAAGTTGCTAAAATTATTGTTATGAACCTAAAGGCATGAGTCACTTATAGTCTCCAAGGTTATCTTGCAGTTAATAGGGACAATGAATCTTAAGATGCTAAAAAGTTGTTCATATGATATAACATCTTGCAATTTTTAAAAGTGATCAAAAGTATAGTCCTTACGAGCATAGGGTCTGGAACTAAAATTCTTCTGTCTAAATCCCATTTGTAAAATATTGTTACCAGTTGTGAGAATTTGGGCAAATTATTTCACCTTTCTGAACCTTGGTTTATTCAGTCTGTAAACTAGTGATAAAAATAGACTTCACTAAGTCTCTCTGTGATGAAGTGGGTTGATGTAAGTATAAAACTTAGAATTATGCTCGGTATTCAGTTCTTATAAAATATCTGTTAATAAACAAAAGGGACTAAAGTACTTCATGACCACTCAGAACATAAGCTAAATTTATTATTTTTAAGACACCAGTGATTTTAAGTATTTTCACCAATTTTATAAAAGTCTTAGTCTGTTCCGACTGTTACAACAAAAATATCTCAGACTGCATGACTTAAATAAGAAACATTTATTTCTCACCAATCTGGAGGCTGTGAAATCCAAGATACAGGAAGATTCAGTCTTAAGAGAGTCTGTATACCCGTGCACAGAAGACTGTCTTCTCCCCATTTTGTCACCTGGTAGAAGGGGTGAGGGAACCTTGTGGAGCCTCTTTTTTAAAAGGGTAGGAGTCCCATTCATGAGGGCTCACCCCTCAAGAACACCTCCCAAGGGCCATACTTCCTAATATCATCACTTTGTGAACTGGGTTTCAACAAATGAATTTGGTGAGACATGGACATTCAGTCAATAGTAATAACAAACTGCTAGTTTTGGAAACTAAAAGAAAATAAAATAATACTTCCGTATTAATGCTATTAGGAGTTTCAAAAGTGTTAACAGAGAAAACAATATTTAAAAGAGGATATAGCCTGATCAGGGCATGCCTGCCTCAGGATGGTACTGGAGAACTAGAGATGAATTATGAATCTTGGATCCCCTTTCTTTAGAATCCATATAGGCAACTTTACTTTTGTTGAGATATTCTTCCATTGTAAATGGCAATGCCATTGATAGGCTTCTTTTCCACTGATCCATTTTGAAGGCTTTTTAAAAAAGAATTAACCTTTATGAATAGGCAGGTAAATCTCTTATGTGTTGATTTCAATGATTCACCTTTTTGAAAGGCTGCATATCTCTAAATTTTAGGTATACTTTTCTGTAATCTCTGTATTCCACATAACTAACATAAATTTTCAGGAATTTAATCTATTGTAGAAAGTGAGCTAATCTACAGAATTGGATTTTCTTTCTGTTCCATCTCACCCTCAGTCATCATGGGACAGTAAACATTATGATTTTAACAGCTGCTGTACTAGCAACTCAATTATGGCTTTGTTATGACAAAGGCCAAATATATCTAATTGTGCATATGAACTCTTGCCAGTGAAAAGTGGCATTAATTTTTAAATCGATCTGAACAACTGAGTATATCATTGTGTTCAGCAATGTTTTAAAAAATTGTTTACCATTCCAAAATCAAAGTGTTTCAATCAAAAGTGAAAATTAAGGTTTCAAGCATTGATAAACACCTAGATATTCCTTGTTGCCAGCACATATACTTGCATTCCTAAATTATCTGGAATGTCCTCTCAAACCCTCTTAATTTATTAAAGCCCTACCCATATTTCAAGGCTCAGCCAGGAGCCACCATCACCAACAATATTTTTCTAACCATTTTTACCCAATAGAGCTATATTATTTGAATCATTTGCACATGAAGCCATAAAAATTTTTAAGTTGAAAAAGAGCTAAAACACAAGCAGATTTAAATTTATATGGGAGGAACGCAGTTCCCAGGGGAGTTAAGTTCTTCCTCACTGCAACAAAATGCTTGGCACATGCACACAAACAACTAGAGTTCCTGGCTACAATTTATTATTAAAACAGTGTTTTTTTAATATTATATGTTTTTGTTCTTAGGGGTCCATGAAAATCAATCAAGTGTCTCAAAAGAGATCAGTTGTGTTGTTGAATGACCAAGGCTTAGCTTTGCACATGATACTTCAACCTGATTTCACCCAGAGTACAAGGACCATTTTAATCTGTATTGCTTACATGGGTTTCTGTTAAAAGAGAAGGTCTTCCTGTTAAAAATTAAACTACTACATTAAAAATTTCTTCCATCTCATGTACTTTTTATATAGTATTCTACATATCATTTATATATCCATTCCTCTGTCCATCTTTGTGAGTAGATTAGAGTATACATTGGTGGCATTTGTGGTAAAGAACTCTCCTGCTAAAGCAGGTAGACATAGGAGACTTGGGTTCTATTCCTGGTTTGGGAAGATCCCCTGAAGGAGGGCATGGCAACCCACTCCAGTATTCTTGCCTGGAGAATCCCCATGGACAGAGGAGCCTGGTGGGCTACGGCCTATAGGATCTCAGATTTGGATATGACTGAAGTGACTCAACACACAGCCAGCATGCAAGAATGTATATTTCCTATCACACAATTTAAATGTCATTGTCTTCAGAGGGGATGACAATGCCTTCTATCATCTCTCACTACCCAGATTATTTCCAACTGCCTACAATAAACTATGTAATCAGTATACTTTCTGATATTGATGATAATGAGAGTAATGCATCAGCTGAAGTGGAAACAGTATGCAAATTTTATATGTATCAACAGTTTGACATAACTGACACCAACATTAGTTAATGAAATTAATGATTCACTAAGTGAAATTAAATTATCAGAAAAACATGCTTTATAAAATGGGATACAGTAAACATATGCTAAACTCTATTAAAGTTAGTTTAAGATCACTTAAATAAGTAACATAGATCTAGTAGACTTATTAGAGAGTAGTTCCTGTTAGAGAGTCCCTTGGACTGCAAGGAGATCCAACCAGTCCATCCTAAAGGAGATCAGTCTTGAGTGTTCATTGGAAGAACTGATGCTGAAACTGAACTCCAATACTTTGACCACCTGATGCAAAGAACTGACTCATTGGAAAAGACCCTGATGCTGGGAAAGATTGAAGGTGGGAGGAGAAGGGGATGGCAGAGGATGAGATGGTTAGATGGCATCACCGACTCAATGGACATGAGTTTGAGTAAACTCTGGGAGTTGGTGATGGAAGAGGAAGCCTGGAGTTATGTAGTCCATGGGGTCGCAAAGAGTCAGACACGACAACTGAACTGAATAGACCTATTCAGCTTTAAATTATGAATCTAGAAATTAAACATAAGGAAAATGAAAAATTAGCTCTGAGGGTATTGAAATAACACAGTCAAACTGATCAAGTGGCCTTCTGAAAATGTCTGTATGTAACTTTGGCATTTGTCTATGGTGAAGGGACTAAAACCTACAATAGCTGATATAAGATTTCTATTTCATCTCACATAATATTGAAGGGATGGGTAGGTAGTCTGAGGATAGTGGGCACCTGTTTCATTTTTCATTACATGGCTTTTTTCTTTGGATCCACAGCTCTTCCAGGGAGCTATAGTCAATATTTTATATAAACTATTACAGAAAGAAGAATATAGACATATACATGTATACATGTAACCGAGTCACTTTGCTGTACACCTAAAACTAACACAATATTGTAAATCAACTATGCTTCTATAAAAAAATGAATATTGGCTATATCTAGTGAACTCAACTACACAGTCTGCATTTTTCTTTATCATTTCCAGAACCTAGTGATATGACAGTCATGTGGTCAGTGCTTGGTAGTTGTTGCTGAATAAATGAACATGTGGATCAATAACAGAATCAACTGAACAGCAACAAACAAACTGTTCAGTTTCAGGTAGATGCATGCATGCAATTAAGGACATTAAGACAATGAGACCAGTCTGATCTAATAATAAATTAGGCATTATATAATGTTTTAGGTATTTCCAAAGATTAGAAAATACTTCCAAAATTTTTGGCTTTTGATAAGCAAAAGTAGATGAGTAGTAGTCCCGTGGGGTTCTATTTTCATAAATATAAATCATATCTGATCAAACCATATGTTACAGAGGTTTAAAACCTCATAAAACCCATGTTCTCTAATTACTCAGTGTGATATATTATCCTGGATAAAGAAAACTTAATTCAGACACATCTGAGCTTCCTAACTTCATTTCTGTAATCACCTTAACCAAGAGAAACACATTTCTAAAAAAAGAAGGTTAAGACAATGGCTAGGTGGTATTAGGTTTTCAAAGATAGGATGATGCTCATGAAACAGACATAAACACAAAAATTATAGCAATGTATAGTCAGTTACTATAGAGTAAAGTAAGCTTATGTGCCAAAATGATCACTATGTTTTACATACTGTTACAACAGCATGAGGAAGCTAAAGGTCATTTTGATTACTTAGCATATCTATATATGAAATTTAGAAAAAGTGTCATCAAAGCAATCACAGCAAAGTAGTGAGGACATAAAGGGGTATAACACTTTCATTTCAAATAAAAAACAGTTTAGTTCCTGCTAAGTTCCTGAATAAGTTAAGAATTTCTTTTTGTAAATTACAAATTATGTGCCCATTACTATAAAATACATTAGAATAATTAGGTATTTAATTGGAGGATACATTTGAGGTAAAGCAATATATAGGATACATTACTATATTAAAATGAAAACTAAACAAAAAAATTTTTAAGTCCTAAGATAGAATAAATAAGAGAGATACATTCATTTCTCTCATGTAATGTGTAGGGTGGGTATGACAGGCCTCCTTAGATTATTCATATCAAGAATAGATACTCTCTGTCATCTTTGAAATGGGCTTCTCTGGTGGTTCAGTGGTAAAGAATACCCCTTCCAACGCAGGAGATGTGGGTTCAATTCCTGGGTCAAAGATCCCCGGAGAAGGAAAGGGAAACCCACAACCAATGACACTGTGGTCTTTTCCCAAAAACACATAGCCCTAGCCTAATCTCAGTAATATGTGTTCAACTGCATTGGATGGAAAATTCTGTCAGTGTTAATTACAACAACTTGACTGATATGTCCAGATTTAAAAGTTTATTTTTTTTAATGTGTATAATATTTTTTGCTTTCTAAGCTTCTTGGATGGAGAAGGGCATGGCAACCGACTCCAGTATTCCCACCTGGAGAATTTCATGGACAGAGGAGCCTGGTGGGCTACAGCCCATGGGGTCGCAAAGAGTCGGACACGACTGAGCTGCTAAGCACTGCACAAGCTTCTTGGATCTGTGGCTCGGTGTTCGTGGATTTTGGTGAGTTCTTTACCATGGATACTTCAAATAAGCTTCTGTTCTCTCTTCTTCTGTTATTCTGATTATCTCTGTGTTGAAGCCTTTGAAATTGTTTCATGGTTAGATTAGTTTGATGTGTTCAGTCACTCCATCATGTCTGACTCTTTGCAACCTTATAGACAGTAGTCTGCTAGGATCCTTTATCCATGGGATTTTCCAGGCAAGAATACTGGAGTGGGTTGCCATTTCCTCCTCCAGGGGATCTTCCGGATCCAGGGATCAAACTTGTGTCTCTTGCTTCTCCTGCATTGGCAGGTGGATTCTTTGCCACTGTGCCACCTGGGAAGCCCAATAATTTGATAGGGCTGCCATAATAAAGTACAGCAAGCTAAGTGGCTTAAAGATTAAAAATTTATTTTCTCATAATTCTGGAAGCTAGAAGTCTGAAATCAAGGTGACTGCAGTATTGGTTTCTTCTGAAGAGTCTCTCCTTGGCTAGCCGGTGGTGTTTTTCACCAGTCTTCACTCTGTGTATCTGTGTCCTGATCTTTCTGTCTTACAAAGACATCAGTCATATTGTATCAGGTCCCACCTTAATGACTCTCATTTTAATTTCATTACCTCTTTAGAGTCGCTGTCTCCAAACACAGCCACATTCTGAGATACTGGTGGTCAGGGTGTCAACATGAATTTTGGGGGAACACAATTCAGCCCCCAACAGTTCTTGGATCTTCTGTTGTGTTGTCGTTCTCATGCTTTTTTCTTCTTCGATTTTAAGTTTGGGAAATTTCTAATGAACTAAGTTTAAGCACATGGATTCTTTGATTTCCTTTTCAACTGGATACAGTCTACTAATAAACTTACCAATAACATTTCTCCTTTCTGCTGGTTGCCCCCCCGCCCAACCATTTCCCTTTGGTAATTTATTAAATTTTTTTTCTGCTTATATTATTAATATTTTCTTGGTGTTGTGTATTTTTTTACATTAGAGGATTTAACATATTAATCATCCTTATTTTATTTTATTTTTTTATCCTTATTTTAAATTCTTATAAAATTCTAATATAGTGTTATAGTGTCTCTCTGTCTTTTTTTTCCCCCCTCTCTTTGGCATGCCTTGTAATTTTTTGCTAAAATAGACATATAATAGGACTTCCCAGGTGGTGCTGGTGGTAAAGAACCTGCTTGCCAGTGCAGGAGACATAAGAGATGCTGCTTTGATTTCTGGGTCAGGAAGATGCCCTGAGGAGGGCATGGCAACACAGCCTGGTATTCTTGCCTGGTATTGTTCCTCATGAACAGAGGAGCCTGGTGGGCTACAGTCCATGGGGTGCAAAGAGCTGGTAATGACTGAAGTGACTTAGCATGCGTACAGACATATCATACTGGGTAAGAGACACTGAGGTGAATATTCCTTAGTGAGAACTGCCAATGGAAATCTGCCAGTGGAGCTTAGTTTAATGCTTGCTGGAGCTATAGGTGCTAGAGGCTTCAAATTCCTCTATTTCCCTTGTTTCTGTCTCGCTTTTCACTTTGTTCCTTAGAACTTCTCAGAAAGAGTCTGTGACTTGCAGTTTCAGCTGCAATGTCAACAGTTTCAGCAGTGACCCACTATTGTATTATTATATTGCAGTAATATTGGAGCCCTGTTGGTGTGATGGTAGGGTATGTGGGAAACAGGGAACATATTCTATAATCTTTGGTAGTGGCTCTCTGGCTTTGGTTGTGAATGAGTGTTTTTCTTTAATGGTATAGCTGTCTTGCCACCCCTTCCACAGACAAGAAGTTGCTGTGTGCTATTCTAGTGGGAGTTAAAATAAACAAAATGCCCTTACACTGTGTGATGTAACTCTGATAAAGGAGTGATGCAGTCTCTGGGATGGCAAAGAATCAGACAGAATTTAGGGACTTAACAACAACAACAAAGGCTTTTCACCTGGAGAGTAATCCTTTGTTACAGAGAAAATTCTGGGCGTATTTCACAATGACCTCTCTCCCCCACCCTCTGTCAGACCTAGTGGTTATTCTTTCTGATATCCACCATGAGAACCTGTTGGTGTTTCTAAATGTAAAATTCACAAAAGTAGAAGGAAGAGGAGCTAAAAATGTCCCTGGGAGATTCTCAGCATTGTGCTGGACCATGCTCAGCTTCCAGCAATTAGTCCAAATTACCATTATAATTTCCATCAGTTTATGACCCCAGCAGCTTCTGCTCCAGGTATGTATACCTTGGCTTTTCTTCTCTAGATGTATCTGTTTCTCCAGATTTGGAGGTGGTAGTTTGTTCTGCAAACTCAGTTCTCTAATAGATTCAATGAAAGTCTGTGGGAGAAGGTGAGGGTGAGATGTTTCGAGAGAACAGCATCGAAACATGTATATTATCTAGGGTGAAACAGATCACCAGCCCAGGTTGGATGCATGAGACAAGTGCTTGGGCCTGGTGCACTGGGAAGACCCAGAGGGAGTGGGTAGAGAGGGAGGTGGGAGGGGGGATCGGGATGGGGAATACTTGTAAATCCACGGCTAATTCATGTCAGTGTATGATAAAAACAACTACAATATTGTAAAGTAATTAGCCTCCAACTAATAAAAATAAATGCAAAAAAAAAAAGTCATTGATTTTAAGTTAGATTCATTAATGACTTCCAAACTCTTTATATGTTGATATTGAACCTGAAAGTCAAATTATAATAGCTTACTTTGTATATTTAGCATATCATTATTTTATTGCATATCATTTTACTATAAATTTAACATATAAAATTTAATTATAATCATATTTGTTTGGCTTGGTGATGCTATCCAACCATCTCATTCTCATATTAACAAATGCTTATTTGATAATCAATAAGAGATTGGGCAAATACTGATAACAATGGAATGACAAATGCAAGAAAAGATTAATAGTAAGCAATAATTTGGAAAGTTAATGATTATCATGGCTTTGATGCTCTATGTTAACCTAAATTAATTTTAACTTATTCAGTTACAATTTGAATAAGTGTTAGATTAATCATGTTAGAATGAATCTAGAATTCATGTTAGAATTTTTAAGTTAAAAGCAAGCATTTTATCATTTTAAACTAAATTCATGCTATTAAAATCTGTAACAGAATCTTTCTAGGAAAAGTATTATAGATGGTAATGTAGTAAACTGAATAGCAGAAATTTGTTGTGTGTTTTTTCCCTTATTTCTCTTTTTTAAAAGTCTAATACTAAATAATAGCTACAAAAATAGCAAAACAATATTTGAATTCCTTTAGTGGGGCATTACTGTACAATCTAGTTCCTGCTATTATTTTGCCTCATATATTTTAATTTCCTGGTGAAACTGAATGTCTTTGTGGATTAGTACAACAGGTTTAGATTTTTGTTGTTTCAAAAAATAGTAATACTTAGATGTAGTGCAAATTGATGAAAACACTTCTATTATGAAGAGGCATGAACTGTGATGTTAGTGTCAGAGATAAAAGACTATCTGGTAAAGTTGTTTAGAAGAGATGAGGAACATAAAAATGAATTTAAAATATTATAAAATATATACTTATTAAATTATTGTATTGCTTATTAGAATTTTCTGATCAAATGAAACAAGACAATATAATACACTAGAGTGTAGATGTCTTCAAATCAAGATCATAACATTTTTTGTATGTATAATTTAGATATTTAACATAATCCTTCCTTATAACTAATAAGTAAAGCTCCTTTTAAGTATGTTAACTTATCTCAGGCATTTTATAGCCATAATATGTATTTAAATGATTTAATATAATATTTTTCCATTAATTTTAATGCTTAAAATCTTCTTTTAAAGAAAGATATGACTTTATATTTATCAAGCTATATATAATCATAATATAAATATTACAGAGTCTGAAAACTGAGAAAATTATTTGGCATGGCTAAATTTTATTTTAAAAAATACATAAGCATTGTGTTTCTTAAAATATTGGTGCTGTTGGCCTGTCTTTTACTTTAGTATCCTCAAAGTGGAGGAGGGTTTTCCATTACAGGAAATAGTATATATCCACCATTTATTTTAAAAGATTCATAAGCTAATAATTAATAATAACCCAACTATTCCAGTTGTGGCTTTCCACCAAAATATTTTATTTAAAAATTTGAATATATTAGCTCTGTTGTATAAAACTCAAGGGACTAAATTTCTTGAGAAACTTACTCATGTCCCATCTTTTTACCTTTTGTGTTGGCGAGTATAGGAGCTTTTTAAAAGAAGGGCATATAAGTTAATATTTGAAATAGATGTTTAAGTCATCAATTTAAATTAAATATTAAAATACAGTGTGTCTTAGGTGAGGTCTAGCAATGGAAACAGTCATATGTTGCCAATAAAATGACCAATAAATACTATCAAAAAGATTGAATGATGATGTTTAAATTTAGAGCAAAAATGGTTATCACTCATACAGTGTTGACTTTTAGCTATGATGATTTCAAATTTACTCTAATAGAAGGAATATAGAAATCAAAGCAATCTTGAGAAAGAAAAACAAGCTGGAGGTATCACACTCTCTGATTTTAAGTGATATTACAAAGCTAAAGTAATCAAAAAAGCATGACGATCCCACAGAATTAGACACACAGCTCAATGGAGCAGAATAGAGAGCTCAGAAGTGAATCCACACTTATATGAAATATTTATCTATGATAAATAAGGCAGGAATATGCAGTACAGTGGGGGAAAGACATCCTCTTCAATATACGGAGTTGGGGAAACTAGACAACTACTAAAACAAATCACTGGACTACCTTTTCACATCATACAAAAATGAACTCAAAATGGACTAAAGACTTAATGTAAGACCTGAAACCATGAAACTTCCAGAGGAAAATGTAGCCAATATGCTCTTTGACAGAAGTCTAAGCAATATTTTTTTGGATATGTCCCTTCTGCCAAGGGGAAAAAAAAAAAATGTGACTACATCAAACTAAAAACCTTCTGTAGAGTGAAGAAAACTAGTAACAACTTACTGAATGGAAAAAGATATCTGCAAATGATATACAGTTGGCCCTTGAAAAACAAGCATTTAAACCGAGTGGGTCCACTTACATGTGGGCTTTTTCACTAAACTTGCACTACAGTGCTACACAATTTGGCATTAATTGAATCAGAGAATGTGGAACCAGAAATGGAGAGGGTCAACTGTTAAGTTATACAGAGATATTTTACCACACAGAGGATCATTGACCCTAAACCTTGCATCATTCAAGGGTCAACTATATTCTAAAAGGGTTTAGTATCATATATATATATATATATGTGTGTGTGTGTGTGTGTGTGTGTGTGTGTGTGTGTGTGTATGTATGTATATATATAAAGAACTCAAAATTTAAAAAAACAATTAAACAACTCAGTTTTTAAAAATGGGCACAGGACCTGAATAGACATGTTTCCAAAGAAGACATATAGAAGGTCAACAGGCACATGAAAAGATGCTCAGCATCACTAATGACAAGGAAATGCAAATCAACTCCACAATGAGATACTACCTCACACCTGCCAGAATGGTTACAATCAAAAACACAGTCATAAGTTTTGGTGAGGATGTGCGGGAAAAGAAAGCCTCAAGCACTGTTGGTGCGGTTGTAAATTGGTGCAGTCACTATGGAAAACAGTACAGAGGTTCTTCAAAAAGTTAAAAACAGAACCAAAAAATCTAGCATTTCCACCTCTGGGTATTTCACAAAGACAACAAAAACATTAATTTGAAGAGATGCATGCAACCAAATATTCATTGCAGAATTATTTCCAATAGCCAACATATGAAAGCAACCTAAAGTTTCATGGATAGGTGAATGAATAAAGAAAGAGAAGATGTGAGATATATGGATATATATTTTCCTTAGGAATATCTTGCCTTTTATGACAATATTCAGTTCAGTTCAGTTCAGCCGCTCAGTCGAGTCCGACTCTGCGACCCCATGGATCGCAACATGCCAGGCCTCCCTGTCCAACACAAACTCTCAGAGTTTAATTAAACTCATGTCCATCAAGTTGGTGATGCCATCCAGCCATCTCATCCTCTGTTGGCCCCTTCCCCTCCTGCCCCCAATCCCTCCCAGCATCAGGGTCTTTTCCAACGAGTCAACTCTTCTCATGATGTGGTCAAAGTATTGGAGTTTCAGCATCAGCATCAGTCCTTCCAATGAATACCCAGGACTTATCTCCTTCAGGATGGACTGATTGGATCTCCTTGTAGTCCAAGGGACTCTCAAAAGTCTTCTGCAACACCACAGTTCAAAAGCATCAATTTTTCGGCGCTCAGCTTTCCTCACAGTCCAACTCTCACATCCATACATGACCATTGGAAAAACCATAGCCTTGACCAGACAGACCTTTTTTGACAAAGAAATGTCTCCGCTTCTTAATATGCTATCTAGGTTGGTTTATCTAAGGGGTTTAAGAATTAAAAACTTCTAGTTATAAAATAAATAAGACATTGGGGATGAAATATGTAGCATAAGAAATATGGTCAATTATATTGTAGTAACATTGTTATGGGGGTTTACGGAAGTAATCATTTCAGAATATATGTAAATGTCAAATCACAACACAGTACATCTGAAAATAACCTAATATTGTATGTCAATTATGTATATTTTTTTCTCAGATGATATAATTTATTGCAGCTAGCACACAGCTTTAAAATTTACCAGCACACCAATAGTACAAAACTAAACATCATTATGAGGCTTCCCAGGTGGCACAGTGGTGAAGAATTTTCCTGCTAATTCAGGAGACTCACAGAGACTCAAGAGAATTAGACCCTTGGATTGGGAAGATCCCCTGGAGGAGGAAATGGCAGCCCACTCCAGTATTCTTGCCTGGGAACTTCCATGGACAGAGGAGCATGGTGGGCTATAGTCCACGTGGTCACAAAAAGTCAGACATGCTGAGCACATGAGGGTGTGTGTGCACATGCGTGCGCACACACACACACACACACACACACACACAACATTATAAGTTATTCCTCCCTCAGGAAATACTAGCAACAACAAAGAAAGGCTACACAGGCTTAAAATAATCACGAAGAGGAACTTTTAGAAAGAATCTTTAAATTTAGAACCACATTTCACATTATTCATTCACTGAACCAATCAATTATAGAATGCACTGTGTACCAGAAATTTTGATCTTAGGCTTATCTCTTAACAAAACATATTACAGGTTAAAACTTAAGAATATGAATGCATATTGTTTCTGTTTTTTAGGGATCTACAATCTGATAGATATATAAAAAATTAAGTTCACTAAAATATCAGAACTTTGTTTACTTTTACTATTTTTACCTTTTTGTAACTAGGGTGTAAAAGGTAATGGCCCCTTTTTGCTAATGGTAAGATGAAGATTAAATTCAAATATGAGACAATTTTTCATCTGAACCATGAGTGAGAATTACAGTTGTAATGTTTTAGAAGGCAATCCAGGGTGGAGGATGAAAGAATGTCACAGGCTGAATGGAGAAGAAAAAGTCTGTAAGCATAAAAAAGGATGCCGTTTTTGCACCGAATACACATTTATATAGGTACATTATAGTTCCATGTGAAACAAATGCTTCTGAAGAGATAGAGAAAGAAATAGGCAAGGACCCGCTTAAGAAAGGAATCATATGCCAGATAAAGTGTTAGTTAGATCCCTATTCTGCAGAGATATGTTCAACACTTTCAAGGTAAAAGTTTTATAACTGAAGAGTTCACTCTGGTGTCTAGATATAAGTTTGTAATGGAATAGAGGAGAATAGTGGGGGGAAATGAATGGTAGGCTTCCTTCAATACAGCACACACAGCAATTTAAAAGAAAAAAAAACAAAACAACTCCCAAACAAACACTTAAAACTGACAAATTAAATAAACAACTATTTAACCATCCTTTTAAGCAGAGCTAGCAAGTAAGGAAGCAAGTGATATTGTCTGAGGTCCCAAGTTAAGCAAAAATTGAAAAGCAGAGGCTGCTGTCAACCTTGAGATAATGGATGAAGTGTGGAGTGGATGATGATAAAGGAGAGGGAACAATTTTGCTAAACTATTCGTTTCGTTTGCCCACAGTGGAAGAACATGAGGAGGGACCTTGAAAATATATGAAGAAAACCTTTGAAAGTGCGGATAAGAAAGTTAAATCAAGATGGCAGGATAGTCTCTCTCCTAGAAAACGTCACTTTGGAAGTGAAGCTGCTCAGGAAAAACAAGAAGTGGAAGAGGGACACAGCCTGGGGCTGCAGTGTTAAAACAGCGGCAACGTGGGGCTTTGAAGCTCAGAAATGTGACTGTAAATGTGAAATATTAACTATATTTCCAAGACTTGGTACCAGAAAGCAATATGAAATACCCACTTATTAACAATGGTTCTTACTAATTACTTTTGAAATTATAATGTTTTAAAGATACTGGCTTAGCTAAAATGTTAAACTCTACTTCTCTTTTTCTTCTACTTTTAAAAAATATGACTACAGAAAAAAATTTAAATTACATAAACGCTTGCATGTATGGCTCAAATTATCTTTTTATTGGACTGCTCTATCCTGGGGAATAATCTTTTAACACTGAAGACCTCCCTGGCTAGTCACTGTATTATTCTTAGTTGATAGTGCTAACTCTCTAAGCAACTAGAATTTAGTTTCTTCTTTGCTTTTGCTTTAATTATTATATCTCCTTTTCTAAATAGAAAATCAAATGATCTAGCCTGTGTGAACAATCACCCCTTTTATTATTTAAAATGAGAATTTTATCACAAATGCCATTTTCACAACTACCTCACTGTGCTTCCGGATATTTTATTTTTCTACTATTTATTTTAATATTATTATTGTTGGAAGTTCCCATTAACTGGTTTTATTTATAAATTTCATTTGTTTGTTTTTATAATCACTTGTTCTTCCAAACATATTTGATTCTTTTGTCATATTTATAATATAATATTCCATTAATATATTGCTTGATTATAAATTAACTTAAAAATGACATTGAGATAGTTTACATCTTTTGGAGGCTTCGCAGTTGGCTCAGTGGTTAAGAATCCACATGCCAATGTAGAAGATGCAAGAGACTCAAATTGGACCCCTGGGTGAGGAAGAGCCCCTGGAGTAGGAAATAGCAATCTACCCCAGTATTCTTGCCTGGAAAATCCCACAGACAGAAGAGTATGGTGGACGATGGTGCAGGGGGTCACAAAAATCAGACAGGACCGAGCACATGTGCATGCGTGTGCATGCACAAACACACACACACACACACACACATATTTTTTAAAATATTGATCCAGTCTTCTGAAAGCATATATGCATTTCCCAAGCCATAGGTTTAGTTTTGTATTTTTCCTTGCAATAATTTTATTTCTCATATCTATCTGATTAGCTCCTGTCATTTATATTATAGTCTCTTCATTAAGGATTTTTTTCAATTTATGTTGAGAGAAATATCCAACTATATAAGAAATTAGATTTTAATAGCATATTTTTTGCTATAAAAATTGAGGTTTTCTTTAATTCTCATTACAAACTCATAATTTGTGGTTTATTTAAAAGCATTTACAACATTTATGTTTTTTATTTTATAATAGCACTGGGAAGACCCAGAGGGATCGGGTGGAGAGGGAGGTGGGAGGGGGGACCGGGATGGGGAATACATGTAAATCCATGGCTAATTCATTTCAATGTATGACAAAAACCACTTCAATGATGTAAAGTAATTAGCCTCCAACTAATAAAAATAAATGGAAAAAAAATAGCTTTTTATGTTAATGTACCTGGATCTTTTAAATACTAAGCATATAACATACATGGGCTTCCTTGGTGGCTCAGATGGCAAAGAGTCAGGAAGAACCCCTGCAGAAGGGAATAGGGAATGACAACACAGCATTCTTGCCTGGAAAAGTTCATGGACAGAGGAGGCTGATAGGCTACAAACACAGGGTCGCAAAGAGTCAAACATAACTAAGGCACTAGTGAAAGTGAAGTCTCTCAGTTGTGTCCAACACTTTGAGACTCCATGGACTATACAGTCCATGGCATTCTCCAGGCCAGAATACTACATGCTACTGCCAGTTTAGAAGATGCAGGAGACTCGGTTGGATCCCTGGGTGAAGAAGGTCCTCCGGATAGGAAAAGTCAATCCACCCCTATATTCTTGACTGGGAAACCCCACAGTCTGAAGAGTCTGGTGGGATATAGTCCATGCGATCACACACACACACACACACACAACATTACATCTTTTCACTATTGATCTAATCTTCTGAAAGCATATATGCATTCCCCAAACTGTAGGTTTCAGTTCAGTTCAGTTCAGTTCAGTTCAGTCTCTCAGTCGTGTCCGACACTTTGCGACCCCATGAACCACAGCACGCAGGCCTCCATGCCCATCACCAACTTCCAGAGTCCACCCAAACCCATGTCCATCGAGTCGGTGATCCCATTCAACCATCTCATCCTCTGTTGTCCCCTTCTCCTCCTGCCCCCAATCTCTCCCAGCATCAGGGTCTTTTCCAGTGAATCAATTCTTCGCCATCAGGTGGCCAAAGTACTGGCATTTCAGCTTCAGCAGCAGTCCTGTCAATGAACACCCAGGACTGATTTCCTTTAGGATGGACTGGTTGGATCTCCTTGCAGTCCAAGGGACTCTCAAGAGTCTTCTCCAACACCACAGTTCAAAAGCATCAATTCTTTGGCACTCAACCTTCTTTAAATTCCAATTCTCAGATCCATACACGACCACTGGAAAAACCATAGCCTTGACTAGATGGATCTTTGTTGGCAAAAAAATGTCTCTGCTTTTTAATATGCTGTCTAGGTTGGTCATAACTTTCCTCCCAAGGAGTAAGCATCTTTTAATTTCACAGCTGTAATCACCATCTGCAGTGATTTTGGAGCCCAAAAATATAAAGTCAGCCACTGTTTCCACTGTTTCCCCATCTATTTGCCATGAATTGATGGGACCAGATGCCATGATGTTAGTTTTCTGTATGTTGAACTTTAAGCCAACTTTTTCACTCTCCTCTTTCACTTTCATCAAGAGCCTCCTTAGTTCTCCTTAGTTCTTCTTCACTTTCTGCCATAAGGATGGTGTCATCTGCATATCTGAGGTTATTGATATTTCTCCCAGCAATCTTGATTCCAGTTTGTGCTTCCTCCAGCCCAGCATTTCTCATGATGTACTCTGCATATAAGTTAAATAAACAGGGTGACAATCTACAGCCTTGACATACTCCTTTTCCTATTTGGAACCAGTCAGTTATTTCAAGTCCAGTTCTAACTATTGCTTCCTGACCTGCATACAGGTTTCTCAAGAGGCAGATCAGGTGGTCTGATATGCCCATCTCTTTCAGAATTTTCCACAGTTCATTGTGATCCACATAGTGAAAGTCTTTGGCATAGTCAATAAAGCAGAAATATATGCTTTTCTGGAACTCTCATGCTTTTTCCATGATACAGCAGATGTTGGCAATTTGAGCTCTGCTTCCTCTGTCTTTTCTAAAACCAGTTTGAACATCTGGAAGTTCACGGTTCACATATGGCTAAAGCCTGACTTGGAGAATTTTGAGCATTACTTTACTAGTGTGTGAGCTGAGTGCAATTGTGCAGTAGTTTGAGCATTCTTTGGCATTGCCTTTCTTTGGGATTGGAATGAAAATTAACCTTTTCCAGTCCTGTGGCCACTGCTGAGTTTTCCAAATTTGCTGACATATTGAGTGCAGCACTTTCACAGCACTGTCTTTCTGGATTTGAAATAGCTTCACTGAAATTCCATCACCTCCACTAGCTTTATTCCTAGTGATGCTTCCGAAGGCCCACTTGACTTCACATTCCAGGATGTCTGGCTCTAGGTGAGTGATCACACCATCATGATTATCTGGGTCGAGAAGATCTTTTTTTTAACAGTTCTTCTGTGTATTCTTGCCACCTCTTCTTAATATCTTCTGCTTCTTTTAGGTCCCTACCATTTCTGTCCTTTATTGAGACCATCTTTGCATGAAATGTTCCCTTGGTATCTCTAATTTTCTTGAAGAGATATCTAGTCTTTCCCATTCTATTGTTTTCCTCCACTTCCTTGCATTTATTGCTGAGGAAGGCCCTCCTATCTCTCCTTGCTATTCTTCGGAACTCTGCATTCAAGTGGGTATATCTTTCCTTTTCTTCTTTGCTTTTCGCTTCCCTTCTTTTCACAGCTATTTGCAAGGCCTCCTCAGACAGCCATTTTGCTGTTTTGCATTTCTTTTTCTGAGGGATGGTGTTGATTACTGTCTCCTCTACAATGTCATGAATCTCCACCCAGAGTTCATCAGGCACTCTGTCTATCAGATCTAGTCCCTTAAATCTATTTCTCACTTCCATTGTATAGTCATAAGGGATTTGATTTAGATCATACCTGAATGGTCTAGTGGTTTTCCCTACTTTCTTCAATTTTAGTTTGAATTTAGCAATAAGGAGTTAATGATCTGAGCCACAGTCAGCTCCTGGTCTTGTTTTTGCTGACTGTATAGAGCTTCTCCAACTTTGGCTGCAAAGAATATAATCAATCTGATTTAGGTGTTGACCATCTGGTGACGTCCATGTGTAGAGTCTTCTCTTGTGTTGTTGGAAGAAGGTGTTTGCTATGACCAGTGTGTTCTCTTGGCAGAACTCTATTAGCCTTTGCCCTGCTTCATTCCGTACTCCAAGGCCAAATTTGCCTGTTACTCCAGGTGTTTCTTGACTTCCTACTTTTGCATTCCAGTCCCATATAATGAAAAGGACATCTTTTGGGTGTTAGTTCTAGAAGGTCTTGTAGGTCTCCATAGAACTGTTCAAGTTCAGCTTCTTCAGCATTAGTGGTCGGGGCTTAGACTTGGATTACTTTGATATTGAATGGTTTGCCTTGGAAACAAACAGAGATCAATCTGTCGTTTTTGAGATTGCATCCAAGTACTGCATTTCGGACTCTTTTGTTGACCATGATGTCTACTCCATTTCTTCTAAGGGATTCCTGCCCACACTAGTAGATATAATGGTCATCTGAGTTAAATTCACCCATTCCAGTCCATCTTAGTTCACTGATTCCTAGAATGTAGATGTTCACTCTTATCATCTCCTGTTTGACCACTTCCAAATTGCCTTGATTCATGGACCTAACATTCACAAGCGTGGTGGCTGCGACAGCGCAGGAGCGCGGCTGAGAGGAGCTACCCTGTGCCTGAGGTCAGGGGCGGCGGCTGAGAGGAGATACCCCGATTCTGAGGTAAGAAGCAGTGGCTACGCTTTGCTGGAGCAGCCGTGAAGAGAGGCCCCATGTCCAAGGTAAGTGAAACCCAGGTAAGACGGTAGGTGTTGTGAGAGGGCATCAGAGGGCAGACAGGCTCAAACAATCTGGATACAATCACCGACAGCTAGTCAATCTGATCAGAGGACCACAGCCTTGTCTAACTCAGTGAAACTAAGCCATGCCATATGGGGCCGTACAAGATGGACGGCTCATGGTGGAGAGGTCTGACAGAATGTGGTCCACTGGAGAAGGGAATGGCAAACCACTTCAGTATTCTTGCCTTGAGAACAGTATGAAAAGGCAAAAAGATAGGACACTGAAAGAGGAACTCCCCAGGTAGGTAGGTGCCCAATATGCTACTGGAGATCAGTGGAGAAATAACTCCAGAAAGAATGAAGGGATGGAGTCAAAGCAAAAACAACACCCAGTTGTGAATGGGACTGGTGATAAAAGCAAGGGTTGCTGCTGTAAAGAGCAATATCGCATAGGAACTGTAGGTTTAGTTTGTATTTTTCCTTGCAATAATATTATTTCTTATATTTACCTGGTTAAGCTCCAATATGCTACTGGTGAAGAGTGGAGAAATAGTTCTAAAATGAATGAAGAGGCAGAGCCAAAGCAAAATCAACACCCAGCTGTGGATGTGACTTGTGATGGAAATAATGTCCGATGTTGTAAAGAGCAATATTGCATAGGAACCTGGAATGTTAGGTCCATGAATCAGTGTAAATTGGAAGTGGTCAGACCAGAGACTGCAAGAGTGAACATTAAAATGGACTGGAATGGATGAACTTAATTCAGATGACCATTATATCTACAACTGTGGGCAAGAATCCCTTAGAAGAAATGCAGTAGCCCTCATAATCAACAGAAGTGTGAAATGCAATACTTGGATGCAGTCTCAAAAATGACAGAATGATCTCTGTTCATTCCCAAGGTAAACCATTCAATATCACAGTAATCCAAGTCTATGCCCCAACCACTAATGATGAAGAAGCTGAAGTTGAACGGTTCTCTGATGACATAAAAGAAGATTAATTCTAGGACCAAAATAAATGTCTTTTTCATCATAGGAGACTGGAATGCAAAAGTAGGAAGTCAAGAGATACCTGGAGTAACAGGCAAATTTAGCCTTGGAGTACAGAATGAAGCAGGGCAAAGGCTAACTGAGTTTTGCCAAGAGAATGCACTGGTCATAGCAAACACCTTCTTTCAACAACACAAGAGATTATGTTACACATGGACATCACCAGATAGTCAATATCAAAATCAGATTGATTATATTTTTTGCAGTCAAAGAGGAGAAACTCTATGCAGTCAGCAAAAATAAGACCAGGAGCTGACTGTGGCTCAGGTAATGAAATCCTTTATTGCAAAATACAGACTTAAGTTGACAAAAGTGGGGAAAACTCCTAGACCATTCAGGTATGATCTAAATCAAATCCCTTATGATTACACATTGGAGATGACAAATAGATTCAAGCAACTAGATCTGATAGAGTGCATAAGAAACTATGGACAGAGGTCCGTGGCATTGTCCATGCTAAGCTTCAACAGTATGTGAACTGAGAACTTCCAGTTGTTTAAGTTGGATTTAGAAAAGGCAGAGGAATCAAAGATCAAATTGCCAACATCTGCTGGATCATCGGGAAAAAAGAGAGTTTCAGAAAAACATCTACATCTGCTTCATTGACTACACCAAAGCTGTGTAGATCAGCTCTGTGGATTTGACTGTGTGGATTGCAGTCAAATTCTTAAAGAATTTGAAAATTCTTAAAGAAATGGGAATATCAGACAACATTACTTGCCTCCTGAGAAATCTGTATGCAGATCAAGAAGCAAGAGAACCAGACACGGAAAAATGGACTGATTCAAAATTGGGAAAGGAGTATGACAAGGTTGGATATTGCCACCTTGCTTATTTAACTTATATATAGAGTACACCACGCAAAATGCCAGGCTGGATGAAGCACAAGATGGAATCAAGATTGTCTGGAGAAATATCAATAACTTCAGATGTGCAGATGACACCACCTTTATGGCAGAAAGTCAAGAGGAACTAAAGAGCCCCTTGATGAAAGTGAAAGAGGAGAGTGAAAAAGCTGGCAGTGGTCTTAGCAGATTAGCAGGTATTTACTTTAAATACTAACTTCAAAGCATAAAATAAAATTTCTTTTTAAAAATAAAAAAAGACTTCAACATTCAAAAAATGAAGATCATGGCATCCAGTCCCATAACTCCATGGCAAATATAAGGGGAAACAATGAAATCAGTGAGAGATTTAATTTTCTCAGGCTCCAAAATCACTGCAGATGGTGACTGCAGCCATGAAATTAAAAGACACTCAGTGAAAGAAAAGCTATGACAAACCTAGATAGCATATTAAAAAGCAGAGACATTGTTTTGCCAACAAAGGTCTGTCCAGTCAAAGCTGCGGTTTTTCCAGTAGTCATGTATAGATGTGACAGTTGGACTAGAAAGAAAGCTGAGCACCAAAGAATTGATGCTTTTGAACTGTGGTGTTGGAGAAGACTCTTGGGAGTCCCTTGGACAAAAAGGAGATCAAACCAGTCAATTGTAAATCAAATCAGTCCTGAATATTCGTTGGAAAGACTGATGCTGAAGCTGAAGCTCCAATACTTTGGTCAGCTGATGAAAGGGAACTGACTCCTTAGAAAAGACCCTGATGCTGGGAAAGATTGAAGGTAGGGAAAGATTGAAGGCAGGAAAAAAAGGGGGGATGACTGACAATGAGGTGATTCAATGGCATCACTGACTCAGTGGACATGAGTTTGAGCAAGGTCCGGGAGTTGATGACGGACAGGAAAGCCTGGAGTGCTGCAGTCCATGGGGTCATAAAGAGCTGGACATTACTGAACATACTGAAAGGAACTATGAATACTGGAGTGGGTAGCCATTCCCTTCTCCCGGTATTCTTCCCAACCCAGGGATTGAAGCCAGGTCTCCCACATTGCAGGTGGATTCTTTACCAGCTAAGCCATCAGGGAAGTCCATGAATACTGGAGTGGGTAGCCTATCCCTTCTCCACGGAATCTTCCCAAACCAGGAATCAAAACCAGGGTCTCCTGCCTTACAGGCAGATTCTTTACCAGTTGAGCTATCAGGGAAGCCAAGTGACTAGCGCTCACTTTTTTCATTTAACCTACATGCTGCTGTGCTGTGGTTAGTTGATCAGGCATGTCTGATTCTTTGTGACCCCATGGGCTGTATACTGCCAGGCTCCTTTGTCCATAGGGATTCTCCAGGCAAGAATACTGGAGTGGGTTGCCATGCCTTCCTGCAGATCATCTTCCCAACCCAGGGAACGAACTCATGTCTCCTGCAGAGCAGGTGAATTCTTTACCATCTGAGACACCAGGGAAGTTCAAGAATGCTGTAGTGGGTATCTATCCCTTCTCCAGGGGAACTTCCCAACCCAGGAATTGAACTGGGGTCTCCTGCATTGCTGGTGGATTCTTTACCAGCTGAGCTACCAGGAAAGCTCATAACCTACATAAGTGTAGAGTACCATCACTCTATAGGTAAATCTATTTTTCTATCATTTTAATGATTTGGAATGGATAACTTTTAAATAAATTGCCCAACATTATAAAAGAGCAAAAATTTACATTTCAAAATCACAAGTTACTTCTCTGTAAAATGATTAAGCTGATTTCAGTTTCCTGTAGTAAATAGCTAATTTATATTAGGCTATTTATTCCCTGGTGGCTCAGCTGTAAAGAATCCACCTTCAATGAAGAAGCCACAGGAGATGGGGGTTTGATCCCTGGGTGGGGTAGATCCCCTGGAGGAGGGCATGGCAGCCCATTCAAATTTTCCTGCCTCTAGAATCCCATGGACACAGGAGCCTGGCAGGCTACAGTCCATGAGGCCGCATAGATTCATACACAACTGAAGCGACTAAGCACATGCACACATATAGTTAATTTTGAAGTGTATTACTGCTAGCATTTTGAGCGTCATAGCCTGTATTTTTCCTACAATTTTTTTTTACGGGCTAATTTTTTCCTATTTATTTATTCTTGCACTTTGAAGATGCTTTCAGGACACTTGATGCCGTTTTAATGGTGTCTGAAGGGAGAGGCAAAGTTAGAAACCTGGGATCAGTTCACCAGGTTACAACAAAATCCTTGAATTCACTACGCTCTCTGAACAGTACCTTATTGTACATACTGCATAGACATTTAAGTAATCAAGTATTATGTGGTATGATTTTATTTGACAGTTATACTGTATAATCATAGAATGAAACAGTACTTCAGTCATTAAATAATCATTTAATCTTCTGATTGCCAGCACATGAGATAATTTCAAGTGTGGAATTTTTGCTCTGGATTAAATTTCATTTATATGTACTAATTTACCAAACTTGGCTGCATGTCCTCAATATCAAATAATTTGACATGGATATTCTAATTCATTAGTCATTCATAGTTCATTAAAATAGTTAATGTTGCTTTCATATAAAAAATGGAGAAGTTTATAAAAATTTTCAGCTAAGAAAATTTTCCAGATATTAGAGTATTATACAGTGATTGAATTATAATATGCATGCCTATCTCTAGGAGAGCCTGCCTGGAGGTAGAAATATAACTGTGATGACAGAGATGGAGAAGAGAAAAGTAGAAGGTTGATAGCTGTAGAAAAGTAGTTCAGTAAACTCTCAGGTTTTAAAAATTCAGATGAGGGGCTTCTTTTGTGGTCCAGTGGTTAAGAATATGCTTTGTAATGCAAAGTATGGTTAGGGAACTAGACGCCACATGCTGTGGGGCACCTAAGCCTGTGAGCTGCAACTACTGTACCCCGCGGCCACAACTAGGGAACCCGTGCGCCACAATGAAAGATCCTGCAAGACCTGACACAGCCAAATAAATAAATAAAAATTAAAAAAAAAATCAGATGATTGCACTATTATTGCCAAAAAAAAAATCACAGGCTTAACATCTGTGACTCTTAAGTTTCAAATTATAAGCACCTTATTTATGGCCAGGTAATGAATAGGGAAGGTGCATTTTTCCTAAAGAATTATGATTCCAGTTAAATGCTCTAGGAAACAAATCAGAATAAGGTTGTTTTCAGTTTCTCTAAGGTTGATTTATTTGGTATGTTCTTTTCAAGTGTCACATTGATTTGGAAGACATCTATGTAGCTTCTTAAAATCTTAAGCCAAGTTTATTATTTAAAAGTTATATTTTCTACTGGATTTCTGAAACTTTCAACTTTCCATCCAAGTGAATTCCTATATTCTATAATTTCCACTTAACAAATATATATAGTTTTATTTTCTCTTACATTGTTTAAAATTATTTATTTTCTAGATCTGTTCAAACTGGAGATCTTAAATGACCTCCATAAAGAAAGAAGGAGTCATATTTACAAAAAGGGGACATACCTGATTAGAGGGCAATACATGGACCTGGTTCCTTCCAAAATCTACATCCTGATGAGTCATTAAAAAAAAAAAAAAAAAAAAAAGAGGGGGAAAGGAAAATCAATTTTCTGGCACTACTTAAATCAAGGAAGACCATCAGCTGTTTCAGAATTTTTTTGAGCTGACAGTGATCAATTCAATACTGATTAACTTGCAAAAAGTCAGCTTGGGACAAGAAGAGGAAAGCAAGTCAAATTTATGATACATCAAAAAATCTAGAGCAATGTGAAATGTTTCTGGAAACAAAATGTATTCTCAATACATTTTTGAATTTTCAGAATTTCAAATTTCACTGAATTTTTTAAGGTCAATTAACCCCTAATTTAGAAGCTTACATTAGAAATATCAAAAAAAGAAATCAAATACACTGTCTTTTAAAATATGATTTTTCAACTTTTTGGTCTAAGTAAGATTTTAAATAAAGTTATTTTTATTAAAAATTTTCAAAATCATAAAATATTTTTCCCATATGTTGGCAAATAATGTTGAATTAAGTAGATTTTGTCTATTGCTTGTTTGACTTTACTGGTAGCATATGAGAAAAAAAATATTAAAAGATGTTGATCATTTATCCTTTAAATCTATATAGTGCTTTAGAATCTGCTTGGTAGGTTTACTGATATTGTATTCATATTATTCATGTTAGACCCAACAGTCAGAGAAAGACATTCATATTACTTTTCTACTTTCAAGGGAAAAATGGACTCAGAGATACTGAATATTCACTGAGGTTGTTACCAAGGCAGAATGTAGATGATCAATCATCTTTCAATAGTCTTCTTTGGCAACACATGCCAAGTCTCAGGATAAACCCCTAGCGACCCTAGCCAGGTATATCCTTACCTTTAGCCATGGGAGCTTCTCTATCATAAGCCGGTTAGCACAGAGTGAGCTGAGCAATAAAAGTAGGATTGCTGACATTTTCCTTAAGTTCCAAGAATGGTGTTGTTGCTGGTGACCACATACATTGCTCAGGTGGTTTCTGAGGTCAGTGGCTTTGGACATCTGGGCCTCCAAAATGCTTCTGGAAAAAGTCTTAGCTGCAATTCTGACTTTTATAGCAAATGTCTTTTTAAATATATGGTCTATCTATATTCGATAAGCTTGGTCATTTTGTGGGGTGATCAATTTTGGATGATACATTCTGGTTTATTTAATTACTCTGGTGTACTATGAAGGTATGTGTTTTATAATGATTTAGACCTCAATTTTATAAACAATTCTTGTTTCACCATAAACCTTTGCATGTAATGAGATTAAATACAGAAATAAGATGTTTCATTTAAAGCTCAGTGCATACAGAAAAGAAGACAATTCATTCAAGAAAAGTTTGTTGGAAGGCTGGTTTCTTAACTTATTGGTTTCTGATCTTGACAAACCACTCTGAACCTCAGTTTGTTCTTCTTCCACCAAGAAAATGGGAATGATAATGTACAGCCTAGTGTTGTCAGAATTAATAAAAAGTATATCTACTATGATATCAGAAAAATGGTGTTAAATAATTGTGCATATTTTCAGTGGATTTACTGATAATAGCAAAAGTCAGGGGGAAAAAAATCAGATGATTAAAGAAAGAAAATCAGTTATCTAGACAGGGGTTAGAAGAGCTATGCCATACTTACGGTGACTGAATTAGTATACGATGTCTGAGCTACCTTTTCTTAAAATGCTTTGGAATCTAAACAAACAGCTTAAGAATCCAGAATGTGGATGTGATGTTTTCATCATCAGTTACTATGTTCAACCATGTCATAGTTTCCCTTCTTTGTGCTCTGAGAAGTAACTTCATGACCTCAACAGGAAACCTGGGCTGAACAGTGCATTGATTTACATTATACGAAATGTTTATGAAATAATTAAACAAGAGCAGAGTGATAAGAGCATCACCATACTTTACAAATACATTCATATATCTAAACAAAAATGCAACTTAAGTTCATTAGATAAAAAACATTAATTATATATCTAATATTGTATGTGATAAGTCCCTTCAGTTGTGTCCAACTCTGAGACCCTATGGACTGTAGCCTGCCAGGCTCCACTGTCCATGGGATTCTCCAAGCAAGAATACTGGAGTGAGTTGTCATGGCCTCCTCCAAGGGATCTTCCTGACTTGGGGATTGAACCTGCATCTCTTATGTCTCCTGCATTGGTAGGCAGGTTCTTTACAACTAGTCCCACTTGGGAAGCCCCATATATCTAATATTACATCTTGAGTAATATGAAATTTCAAGTAAGAAAATTGGACTAAAAATAGTTTGTATTGAAAGAATGTGCACTTATAAACGTATTTTAGTAATACTAGTTTCTCTGAGAGGAAAAAATGTCTATTTACACTTGAATTAGTTATTTGACCATTTATTTTACACCAGCACATTACAATTAATGATTTCTAGAAATGTTATCTTATTGACACTGCTAAAGTACTGGAATAACTAGGCTTTTAGTACTTGAAATGAAAATGAGTGTGCAGAGTATGCTGATTGCTGGTTATTAGAATGTAGAAAGAGAATCACAAAGCAAGTTGCTGAGGAAATGAAGGCTTTACTTTCTCCGTGATGTGCTTATAAGTACACTGACTTTCTGTGTGTTTGCCAGAATGTTTGGATATTTAGTTGAGAAATGTTTGTCTGTTTATTTTAATAATGATGGTGTCTGGTTTATAAGTATAGGTAATAAAGCACCGCCATTATGCTGTTAACCATAAAAATACAACTGAATGCTAGGCATTCTACCTAGTTGGGTTTTTCCTAAAGGCTTTTGAAAGGAACCGTCAAATGTTTCAATTAAAAAATTTGGGGAATTTTCCCCAGGTTCTAGCAAGCTGTATCAAAATAGAACTCATTTCATGGAAAAAAGGAATCCCACAGCATTTCTTTTTAATAACTGTTCAGCTACAAAATTTTATTGGTATCTTTTTATGTTCCCTCTAGAGGATGTAATGCACAAAAGCATTGCCACGGAACATATAAAATTACAAATGAAATTTATTGTAAAAAGTAGAATGTCTTCTAGACTGGTGTCAGTATTTATTTCATTCAGAAACCAAAACTGCAGTATAATATATTCATTGTCAGCAAGTCCATGTGTGTAAATTGCCATCCAATGTTATTGACGGATATAAGACAGATATTGAAAAGACAATTTAAAGGTACTCTTCCAAACATAAACTGTTCCACAAAAGCACTGTAAAAACTCCTTCAAGATTTTGGGTTGTGCTTGACATGTATGGTTAACTACATAATTTGGTCGTGTCATAATCCACTGTGTTTGGCAATTTGGCATTAAACGCCTGCAGAGCAGATTGGATTCTCACCACCTCACTAGTAGACAGCTTGAGTCTATGACGAAGCAAGCAAGAGAAGAGATCTAGACGACGCTGACCGGGTGGGGAGAGTTTATTTACACGGTCTCTTATCTCTAGAAGCTGCAAAAGTGCTGAGTCCTGGGATCCCTGAGTATAGGGGTAGTCCAGCTGCAGAATCAGGTCCCGGATGGCTTCCGGGTCAAAGTGCATGCTGTAGCCAAACACTTGAATGTTATTGATTTTCATATAACCCAGGTTCCGGGATGGGTCAATAAACTCCAGGGGTTCGTAGTAGATGCTCTCGTTGCCGTTGGGGCCGTTTGACTTGATGCGACTCCGCAGGTAGATGTGCACGGTCTCAAAAAACGTCTTCCACTTGTTCCCCAGAGTCAGCGACCAGTTGTAACACTGCAGGGGGAGGTCCAGCTTAGTCCGCTCCCAGTCGGGGAAGCTGTTTTCGTTCACAGGCATAAACCAGCTCTCAGAGTGGCTGCCTCCGAAGGGATTGATGTAGACGGCCAACACGGGCTCCAGGGTGCTGTTTTTCGTTAAACAGATCTGTAAAGAGAGACCCAGGATCATGTGGACCAGGCTGGACTTGTACTTGTTGCTCTTTAAGGTGAGGAGCATCCTCTTGCGCCAGGAGGGGTCGAACCAGCTGTTGAGGCGCATGTCGTTGCTGATGAAGATGGCGTGCACTTCCAGCCGCCGGTCGGTTTTCTGCAACAGGTACTTCATCTCCAGGTCTTGCAGGTCGGTCTCGAAGCCGATGTAGTGGTCGGTGGACTCGGCGACCTCGGGTTTGCAGAACCCCTGGCTCAGCATGTAGCCCGTGTTGCAGGCGCCGCAGCGGGTGCGGTTGTCGGGGGCGCAGCTGAGGCAGGCGGCCGCGTCGCCCACCGTGCAGGGCAGGAAGGCCGTGCAGACCACCTGGTCGTTGGGACACGTGCAGGAGTGCGTCTCTTCTGAAAAGCTGCCCAGGAGGCCGTTCTCGTTGCAGTAGAGAAAAGACTGGATGCGAGTGAGCCAGTAGGTTGAAGTTCTAGGAACAGAAAACAAAAGGAAACTATATAAATACAAAAGCATTCGTTTGTGTGTCTGTGTGTGTGTATCCTGCAGTCAAGTTACCTTATATCTGAAAGCTTCACTATTACGTTCTTAGGACCTTTCCCGTCAGTTATTTAACTGAGATTTTTTAAAAAATCCATTTAGTTCACCATTGAAAAAAATATAAATATACATATATAATATGTATATGATATGAATATACATATATGATATGTATATATTTAAATTATATATATATATTTCATTCATCATTGTGTAAGATTGAATATAGATACATTTGATTTGAACTGGAAAACTTAAGATATTTCATAAGAAATATCTTCTTAAGAGATTGCATGGCATCTCATTAGTGTCCTTGGAAGCTGATTGTGAATATAATTGGGTTTGTTATAGTTTTGAAATGATATCCAACAAAAGGAAATAAAATGTCTTATTATTAAATATCTGCAGTAGAATTAGAGTGCGTAAATGATTGTTCGTTCATTCACTCTTAGCTTCATAGTGCACTATGCTGCAGGAATCCTAAACAGAAAGTAAAAGATGAAATTAAAACTACTCTAAATGTTCAGTCAATGGATTTAAATGCTAGGGTTTCATCAACATTGAAAGAACAAGTACCCACTGAGAGGGAAAATATTATTAAAACATGTTTGATTTTTATCCTTCCAGGCTGCTCAAGAAAATTGTTGAAAATATCTCATTAAAACCAACTACAAGTTCTTTTAATAAGGGTTAAGTATGTTAGTTGAATGGGTTTGATTTGAATAATTAACATTTTAAAATTTATATTTAGAAATCAGGCTAATCTTCATGCAAATTTAAGATCTTACTTTTCTTCTTTTCCCACATTATTCAAATTCTTTTAGTGTGTTTAAAATCTCAGTAAAATAATTAAGGAAAAGCATGTGGCTGTGTAATCAGACAATTCTTTGTTTTTATCTTGCTGCTTTCTCCTACTAGCTGCAAAACAGTGGAAATGTTGAATGACCTAAGTTAGTAACAGGCTTCCCAGGTAGTGCTAGTGGTAAAGAACCCACCTACCAATGCAGGAGACAAGAGATGGGAGTTTGCTCTCTGGGTCAGGAAGATCCCCTGGAGGAGGAAATGACAACCCACTCCAGTATTCTTGCCTGGAGAATCCCGTGGACAGAGGAGCCTGGAAGGCTACAGTCCATAGAGTGGCAAAGAGTCAACACGACTCAAGTGACTTAGCGCTCAAGTTACTAATATTGCTCAAATTAAGTTCTTGTGAGAAATAGTTTGCCTCAGACTGGCTGCATGTGTTTTGACTATTGTACAGAATATGTGTCACAGTAGACACCAAAAATTGTATATTTTTTGGTATTTTTATGCCTTTCCAGTGTTTATTATTCAGTACATATGAGATTTTCTGCAAATTGTGTATATTGCATCCAATCCTTTAGACATTACATTGCTACCATTTAAATAATTTGTATATGCAGTAAAATACAAATATGAATGTGTAAATCATCAATCAGAACAATTTATTATCACATTCAGAACAATTTTTGAGTTATATATTCATTTTTGGTCCTTGCTAATTCTCCTATTGTGATATAACACTTTTTTTTTTTTTTAAGGAAGCTCTTCCCTGTTTTTTCCAAATAAATTGAGTAACTCCTTTATTCCTACTCATAATATTCACTTATTTTTCTTCATAGTGCCTTTTTCCACTTAAAGTGTTATATCGTGTACTTACTTGTTTATACTCCATTTATCTCATTAAGTATAATATTCAACTTGCCAAAATCATATATGCTTTGGCTGCAGCTTTAGATCTTGGGCCTAGCAGAATGCTGGGAGATCACAGTGCTCTAATACTTAATGAATATTAGATAAAATGCATGGACAAATTAAAGGAACATTTTCTCAATGCGCATATTTTTCAGTGAAAGTTAAAGCATTAAACTTCATTTTTCATACCATTGGGAAGACCTAACTCCCAAGATGCAGGAGGTGGAGTTACACGACATATTCTTGACATCTGCACAATTAAATCTGTATAAAAATCTCAGTAAATGTATATTTTAAAAACTTTTCTTTTCCAGAGTCCCTAAATGCAACTGTTTTCTATAGACCTAGAAAGAAGGTAAAACCTAATTAAGCTCAACCAAAACACAAAGTATTTTCCTCTTAATTATCTCTTGCACTGAAAAACACTGACTGGGAAACTACACCTATTAAAATCATTTCTAACTTTCCCAAGATATTTTAAAAATAAGTTCTTAGAAAACTCTCCCAGGAGGATGCCCAGGGGTTGTAAATAGCAATGATTGGCACTTGGTGAGCCATACATCTATGAGCATCTCTTCTCTTCTCCTCTCCTTCCTTGTTTTCTTGCTGTGCAAAAATAAATAAATAAATAAATGTGCAAAAAGTTTTCTTTTTCTGATTGAGGAAATAGCTTGATTCATGATTTCTGTATTCAGTCTCAGAATCCAGAAATTATTACTGACTTGTGATCTGCAGTTACTGATATATTTATCTCATCAGTTCACTCTCAATAAATTAATCTCTCTCCCTATTACCTCCTTTCTTTTTCTCCTTCTCTCTTTTCCCTCCCTTCCATTCTGTCCTTCTTTCTTTCTTCCTTATTTCTCTTTTCTCTCTTTCTCTCTGTAGCCCTATTTATATCTATCTAATATAAAGCATATAAAATATATACCCTATCTGGATTGAACATTATACTTTCTTCCCTAGAATCAAAGCATAAATTCCCTGAGCCAATCCATCTCTTACTGTAAGCTCTCACTGTGTTTCCAAATCATAAGGACAAACAAAGAAAATGAAATAAATAGGCCCAAGTCTACAGAGCTCACAAAACTAGGCTATCGTAGAAAAACTCATTTGGACACTTTAGAAAAGCAGTGACTTTTTCAGCCTTTTACAATTCTTTTCACATCCCCTGCCGATACATTATTGAAGGAATGCATTCCTGAAGTTCATGGGTTTCAGCCTGTCATATATGAATACTGATAATTCAGTATGCTGTCAAAGCTCCTGTTCCCTAGGACAGAAGAGCTTACATATGTTCCCTTCCTTGCTGTTTCTTGTCCTTTATTCCCTATTACCTACCTTTTTGCTTGTTTAATTACTTCACAGGTAGGAAATAGATTTTTAAAGCAACAAAATTCAATAATCATTCATTACTACTTGTAAAATCTTAGTGAAGGCAGAGGTCAAAAATAGGAAATGGAGCAAATTTCACATTTGTACATGGGTTTTCACTTTATCCAAAAGATCATGTAGTTTTTTTTTTTTTTTTCCTGACAAAGTAAACTTTAACTGTATTTTTTAAATTTTAAACTTAAATTTTTGAAGAGAAATATTTTCAGCATTAAAGAAGCCTGGCATGCTGCAGTCCATGGGGGTCACAAAGAGTCGGACACAACAGCAACTGAACTGAACTGAAGTATTTTTTAAAAACTCCATTTCTTTTATGTTGTTGTTCAGTTGCTAAGTCATGTCTGAATCTTTGTGACTCTATGGGCCATAGCATGCCAGGCTTCTCTGTCCTTCATTGTCTCCCCAGAGTTTGGTCAAACTTATGTCCATTGAGTCTGTGATACTATCTAACATCTCATCCTCTGTCACCCACCCTTCTCCTTTTGCCTTCAGTCCTTCCTAGCATCAGGGTCTTTTCCAGTGAGTTGGCTCTTCGTATCAGGTGGCTAAAGTATTGGAGCTTCAGCTTCAGCATTAGTCTTTCCAGTGAATATTCAGGGTTGATTTCCTTTTAAGATTGACTAGTCTGAGTTCCTTGCTGTCCAAGGAACTCTCATGAGTCTTCTCCAGCACCACAATTCAAAAGCATCAATCCTTTCCTTTATAGTTCAGTATTAAAATAAAGTAATGCCACATTTTTTATTCTCATACATAACTTTTATTCACATAAACTATTTAGGGTCTACTGGGTTAGGTTTAGAGGATGCACTTTGAAAGATGAACTCCTGGCAGGGAAGTCCGTTGTTGCTTTTTATCTAATATGTGGCACTGTTTCTGATATCTACTTAATAGCACTTCAATAAATATTTACTAAGCAAAGGAAATAGGAAAGAAAAAGGAGAGAAGGAGTAAAGGGAGGGAAAGAAAATGAATTGAAGTGACGGAACTATACAAATGATAGAATTATAGAAGAAAAAATGAAGGGAAGACCATATTAAAGTCAATGAATTGATAATGACAATGATATGAAGAGATTCAAGAGGTTTAAAAACTCCTTATCTATCAAAAAGTGAGTGCATTTAAAAAAATAAAAACTTTTATGTGATAGTGTTACAGAAAGAAAATACCTTCCAGAGTTAAGTTAAACTTTTGGAAAAAAATAGAATTAGCTAAAAGCCTATAACATGTTTATATTTGAGAAATCAGGTAGCAAACCAAGTTGAGATTAGACATAAGTTCGGTTCAGTTGTCTCTGTTCACTGACAACATTCTTTCTTTCTTTCTTCATTAAAGAATTATTTTTTTTGGTGCACTGGGAAGACCCAGAGGGATGGGCTGGGGAGGGAGACGGGAGGGGGGATCGGGATGGGGAACACATGTAAATCCATGGCTGATTCATGTCAATGTGTGTAGATCCTTTTTAAAGCCTTTATTGAATTTGTGACAATACTGTTTCTGTTTTATTTATTTATTTTTTTGGTTTTTTTGGCCATGAGACATAGGGGAATCTTAGCTCCCCATCCAGGGATTGAACCCCATACCTCTAGCATTAGAAGGTGAAGTCTCAACCACTGGGTCCCCAGGGAAGTCCTTCTCTGTGTATTTAAAAATCTGTTCTAAGAAAAAAAAAAAATCTGTTCTCCACAGATATACATTATGTGAGTGTCAAAAGAGCAATAGACCAGAAGTATGAACACTGGATTTCTAGGACAGATTTTACCTGGTGACTGGGGACAAGTCACTTTAGTCTCTTTGAGTGGAAATTTTAGAATTCAAAGAAACACTGGCTCAGATTTTGATTCTGCATGGTGCTGGGGAATGTGTGCGGCTTTCTGAAGCTCAGAAGCTCACCCTCAGCTTGCCTGTTGCTCTGCTCTCAGGATGAAATGCTGTAACAAATCCCACCATCACAGAGCCCCAGACATGGTAGCTGCCAACAATGCCACAATATGAATGAAATGCTAGTATCCAACATATTGTTATGAAGAATATCAAAGAAGATATAGTCTTGGCCTTGTAGTTTTGAATGATGTTGCCAACTAAAAACTGGCACTTGACATCTGCCTCTACAAGAACTAAGTCACTAGTCACTGCAGCCACTGACCTTCAACACCCCCTTTAAAGGAGTTCAGGGTCAAGTTCAGGAGTGAGGCATCTGTGCACTGGGAAAAACCAGCAGACAGATCTTCAGATAGTTAGATATTTTCAGAAGGTGATTTTATGAGTCCAACTCTTACATCTCCTCATATGTAGAAAAACACTAAAGTCATTAAGGATGGCATCTGGTCATTGTAAGCAGCAAGCCTTGGCCAAAATGTATGCTTGACTGCATGGACTTCCTTATCTGAAATTGTATATAACACTGACCTCTCCTCCTACCTCTTCAGAGCAGCTCTCAGAGTTATCTGAAATGCTATCTGCCAGACAATTAGTCCTCATTTTGCCTCAAATAAAATTAACTCACAACTCTCACCTTTTGCATTCTCTTTCCATCAGCAGTGTTAAGTGGGATTGGTAAAAATAGATTCCTGGACCCCACCCCAGACATACTATACGAATCCGTAGAAGCAGGGCCTAGGAAGCTCTTTTAAAAATATCCAGCCCCACAGACAAAGCCAGTGTGGTCAAAGCAAAGAGCATTGCACTAAAAGAGTTGTAGGTACAGAGGACTTGGTAGGAAGGGTCTTGTTTTCAGGAACGAAATGAAAGCCAGTATAGCTGGAGCAGAGAGCATATCAATGCAGTATTAGACTGTGAACTAAGTACTGGCCAGATCAGGCAGAATTTTGTTTCAGTTTTAAATTTATTCTGTGTGCAGTAAAGATTGGCAAACAGATTTAGGCAAGAGTCGGTGAAGTCGCTCAGTCGTGTCTGACTCTCTGTGACCCCACAGACTGCAGCCCACCAGGCTTCTCTGTCCATGGGATTTTCCAGGCAAGAGTACTGGAGTGGGTTGACATTTGCTTCTCCAGGGGATCTTCCCAACCCAGGGATTTAACCAAGATCTCCTGAATTGCAGGCAGATGCTTTACTGTCTGAGCCCCCAAGGAAGCCCCAAGTACATATTTAGTAACTGGCTTTCTCTTTATGGGCTTTGCTGGTGGTTCAGCTGATAAAGAATCTGCCTGTAATGCAGGAGACCTGGGTTTGATCCTTGAGTTGGGAAGATCCCCTGGAGAAAGGAATGGCTGCCCACTCCAGTTTTCTGGCCTGGAGAATTCCATGGACTGTATAGTCCATGGGGTCACAAAGAGTTGGACACGACTGAGTGACTTTCACGTCACTTTCTCTTTGTATTATATCAATAGTATTTTATTTTAATTAAAATAAAATATGCAGTCTCAGAGAACTGTTATGTACACAGACACTGTTTAAGGTTCTACATGAAAATTAACAACCACAATAGCTATTAGGGGCTCTTTAGGGCTTCCCAGGTGGTGCTAGTGGTAAAGAATCTGTCTGCCAATGCAGGAGATGCAAGAGACATGGGTTTGATCCCTGGGTCGGGAAGATCCTTTGGAGAAGGAAGTGACAATCTGCTCCAGGATTCTTGCCTAGAGAATTCCATGGACAGAGAAGCCTGACAGTCTACAGTCCAGAGGGTTGCACAGAGTCAGATACGACTGACTGACTGAGCACTCATATACAGAAATACCAGTTAGCCATGAACTTTTAAGAACATGACCAGAAGAAGACAGAGAGAGGTTAAAATGTCTGTATAGCAGCAGACAGTATTGCGTTAACATACATCTGGGGCCTTGTGGCTAAATGTATGCTAAATTTGCAAACCCTAAAAGAGAAATTTTTGGCATATACATACACAGAAAAAAAAGTGAAAGTGAAAGTCACTCAGTTGCATCCAACTCTTTGCGACCCCATGGACCCCATACAGTCCATGGAATTCTCCAGGCAATTATACTGGAGTGGGTAGCTGTTCCCTTCTCCAGGGGATCTTTTCAACCCAGGGATCGAACCCAGGTCTCCTGCATTGCAGGTGGATTCTTTACCAGCTGAGCCACAAGGGAAGCCCAAGAATAAAGGTAGGCTATCCTTTCTCCGGAGAAGAAAATGGCACCCCACTCCAGTGTCCTTGCCTGGCGAATCCCAGGGACAGAGGAGCCTGGTGGGCTGCTGTCTATGGGGTCGCACAGAGTCGGACACGACTGAAGTGACTTAGCAGCAGCAGCATCCTTTCTCCAGTGTAGCTTCCTGACCCAGGAATTGAACTGGGGTTACCTACATTGCAGGCAGGTTCTTTACCAGTTGAGCTACCAGGGAAATAAACCAAAACCCTAAAACCTACTTTTAGAATTCTACTATGTTACATTTAAATTAACAAATTATCTACTGAATTTCCCTCATATCATGGGCCAGTCACTTTGTTATTTTTAATCCTTCAACAGTAGATGTAAAACTTAAACCCATTTTACAATTTGAAAAATACATAGAGTCATAGTTTCAACAACTTTCACAATTATATATATGTATTAGGTATTACAATGAGAAAGGACTCGAAGCAAATCTAATTTTTTTAATGTGTGTCAAGTAGTAAGGAAAAATGAGTTAAGGAAAAATATCTACTTATTGTCATGCTGGAAAGCATCAAAGATAAAAGATAACTTTAAATTATTATATAAAATTAGGTACTTGAGTTACAGCCCACTCTATTGACTTCGATCATCTTTTGGGAGCTAAACTATCAGTGAACCTTGTTTTCCTTGACTCATATGGAAAATGGAAATAAAATATACATGTTGTAAAGAATTAAGAAAATCCATTAAAAGCGTGCCTGTGCACAGAACAAGTGATAAATAAATGTGAGTGCTTATTCTTATGATGACTATTATAACTACTGTTACCTTTTAAAGAAATAGCATCATATGCAGTTTCTTTATTACAAATGCTATTTTCCTCTAGAAAGTGGAAATTTTTACTTTATCGTCAATGATTTGTGGATTACATGCATAATCTTACTCTTTATCTCACTTGTATCAGATAGACCTAGTTATTGATAACATGATTAAGATAGCCTCTGTATTAATTTGGAAGCTCAAAAATCTGAACAAACAATATTTTTCAAATTTTGGACATATATTCTGATGCATGACAGTTTGCACTGAGGTATTAGAACATATGTTGATACAGAAACAATTACCTTCTCTCACAGTTAAATCCTCTCTGAGCGCTAATAATCTTATTTCAAAGGTCCCTTTTTCCAACCTTCTAATCTTTTTTGGCTTTCCAAATCTGTGCAGTGTGGATCTGAATTTTAAAATCTAAACAACACAACTTCAGTCTATTTTTGAAGTTAAATATTATTCGTTTCATTCATTATTCATTTCAGCCTTCATAGATTTGTTCTTCTTCAACCCTAATACTTTAAACTGAATAAGAATTTGAGATTAAGTGCCCACAGACATTTAAACAGTCATAAACTGATTATTAGCGCGGTCACAGACAAATGATGCCAAACAATATGCTGTCACTCTCTCCTCCAGCTCTGTTGCTCTGTCCATCTCAGCCGTGACAATATGACCTGGGGCTCATGTTGACATACTCATCACACAACAGTCTCACTCTTGGAAACAACATCACATCCTGAGAAACAGGATATCATTGTCAAAGGTTCCTTGGCTATGAGTCTCCCAAAGAAGCATCATTCATGTATATGTATACATATATATGGGCTTTCCTGGTGGCACAGTGGTAAAGAATCCGCCTGAAATGCAGGAGCTGCAGGAGACCCGAGTTCAATCCCTGGGTGAAGAAGATCCCCTGGAGGAGGGCATGGCAACCCACTCTAGTATTCTTGCCTGGAGAATCCCATGGACAGAGGACCCTGGTGGGTTGAAGTCCATGGGGTCACAGAGAGTCAGACACGACTGAAGTGAATAAGCACATGTGTGTGTGTGTGTGTGTGTGTGTGTATACACACACACATATATATCACATGTGTTGATATATACACATCTATAGAGCTATAGATGCATATATACACACACATTTCATTTTTATGAATTTGAATTCAAGTATCTACTAAAACTTTTGGCTTGTAGGAGGACGAAGAAAAAGTGAGGGAAGCAGTTGTAGATGTAGGTGATATTTTAAAGACAATATTAGCCGAGGTTTTGTCAAGCGCACAGTCCATTTACAGGCATTTCATTAACTCTCCCGATTCTCAACTACACCTTGAAGTACGGACCCCTGTTATCCCAATCTGTGTTTAAAGTATGAGTTGTAAAAATCTTAAATAATTAGAACTTGTAGACGGTCAACTAGCTAGTAAGTGATAGAGCTGAACATATATCCTGGTCATTGTTACTCCTGACAGTATGGGGATATAACACCAGAAGTCCTATGTAAGTTCTGACAGCTGTATAGTGGGGTTAATGGCGACATCCTACAAGAGGACTTACGCCATACCCACACCCAGAGCCCCTGTCCCTGCAGCAGACCACTGCCGACCCGTCCCTCCTCAGGAGATGCCCAAACACAGTTCTGTCCCGGTCTCTGTGGGGTCCCGGGGTCCTGGTGTGCACAAGGTTTGTTTGAGCCCTCTGAGCGTCTCTGGTGGGAATGGGATGGCAGAAAGTGAGGAAAAACTAAAGAGTCTCTTGATGAGAGTGAAAGAGGAGAGTGAAAAAGTTGGCTTAAAGCTCAACATTTACAAAACAAATATCATGGCATCTAGTCCCATCACTTCATGGCAAATATATGGGGAAACAGTGGAAATAGTGGCTGACTTTATTTTGGGGGGCTCCAAAATTACTGCAGATGGTGACTGCAGCCCTGAAATAAAAAGATGCTTACTCCGTGGAAGAAAAGTTATGACCAACCTAGACAGCACATTTTTTTAAGAGAAATTACTTTGTCAACAAAGGTCCATCTAGTCAAGGCTATGGTTTTTCCAGTATTCATGTATGGATGTGAGAGTTGGACTATAAAGAAAGCTGAGTGTCAAAGACTTGATGCTTTGAACTGTGGTGTTGGAGAAGACTCTTGAGAGTCCCTTGCACTGCAAGGAGATCCAACCAGTCAATCCTAAAGGAAATCAGTCCTGGGTGTTCATTGGAAGGACTGATGTTGAAGCTGAAACTCCAGTACTTTGGCCACCTGTTGTGAAGAGCTGACTCATTTGAAAAGACCCTGATGCTGGGAAAGATTGAGGGCAGGAGGAGAAGGGGATGATAGAGGGTGAGATGGTTGGATGGCATCACCAATGGACATGGGTTTGGGTAGACTCTGGGAGCTGATATGGACAGGGAGGGCTGGCATGCTGCAGTCCATGGGGTCGCAAAGAGATAGACATGACTGAATTGAACTGAACTGAACACCAAAAGTACAAACAGCAAGAGCAAAAAGTACTAAGTGGGACTATATCAAACCAAAAAGCTTCAGTCCAACTAAACTGTAGTTCATTTAATTGAATAGTACACACACACAAATCTGCAACTGAAACGTTTTGTCCACATTCGTGCTGCATTTAATAGTATAGTTAAAGAAAAACCGGTAGAGATGTTTTCTTTCTTATGACATAAAATATGAAAGAAAAAGGCAACATTCAGGATGTGAAATGTGAGAAATACAACACAATTACTTTACTGTACATTAAGGGAATATATTATTTAAAAAATAGAGTCCACATTTAATTTCCTCCAAATTAAAAACTGAACTATTTTGCCAACTGAATCACTTACATGATAAGTTAATAAAACTTGAAAAGTATTTTGTGCAAGTTCAGTCTATTAAGTAGTATAATTGAGGAATACTGACACAAATGCAATGGTCTCTCCTATGTGCTTTTATAACACCCCTGTTTTCATCCAGCATAATATTCACTACACCAAGTCATTATTACCTGATCATCTGTATCCTTCATTACATTCTACATGCTGTGAGGGAGAAGATATATTTGTTTACTTCACCATTTTATTATCATAATATACCTAAATCAGTTTGCAGTGTTTATTCTTAAGTTTTCCCATTAAAACTTTCTGAATCTTTATTAGTTTTGAAATATGCTAATGATGAATAGAAATTCAAAAATCTAAATAATACAAATAGAAGTTTCTAAAAGTAAAATAATCATGAAGAGAACATTTATTTTATCCTTCATAGATCTGTTCATCTCTGACCCTAATATTTCAAATTAAATATAAATATCACATGATTGGGTAAATTAAGAACAAAAAAAGAGAAGCTAAAATAAAAAGCATATTCAAGGCTAAATTATGAATGTTCTTATTTGTATTCATTTATTTATTTTAGCATTTCATATGATTTTCTTGATATCCAGTGTGTGATAAACATTTTCAAAATTATCTTAATAATTCATAACCAATTTTTAATCAATTCAAAAAAAAACAATAGAATGTTTCTGTTGGATACTGAAAACTTGAAAACAAAAGGAAATTGTATTATTTAAATAATTTAATCAAATTTTAGTGTTTTTATTGGTGATACTATTCATATCTAAAATATTTTCAATTAAATAAAGAAAACATAATTTGTCCGAATCCAATGTCCATCTATTCATATAACCAGAATGCAATTATGGTATGAATTGTTTTTGACATGACTGCATATATGTGACAAGCATCTCTCCAAACTGAATGTCTCTGACCTTATTTTCTTCTCTCCTAACACAACCATCCTTGTTATCTATACTGCTGGATATCAACTCATCCCTTTCTGTCTCAATAAAAGTAAGATCTAGCTTCTGGAGGACCTGTGCCTGTTTTTTTTTATTACATTTGTGTGCTTCCAAGCTAATCTTCCTAAAATGAATTTATCTCTTATTGCATAATACCTAATAACTCTCATGTAAAATGTATATTTTGCCTAAATTTTAAAGCCCTTTGGTTTGGTTTGGATGGTTTAGTCACTAAGTCGTGTCTGACTTGCGATCCCGTGGACTGTAGCCCGCCAGGCTCCTCTGTCCATGAGATTCTCCAGGCAAGAATATTAGAGTGAGTTGCCATTTCCTTCTCCTTAAAGCCCTTTACAATCATACAATTCCCACTTAGGCTTCAGTACTCTATAAGATATATTCTCCATTTCGGCTCTATTTGTTCCCCTCCCTAAATATGTCATGCTCAATTTCAACCACAATGAATTTTTTCATTACAAAATTTCATTACAGAATTGTCCTTTTTCCTCTGCTTAGCCAGTTTAAGACGCAAATTTAATCTTTTTTTTTTTACTGTAAACATTTCTTTTTAATAATTCTCCTTACAACAACTTAATTCTTTGATTCTTATATATAATTATATATATATATATTATATACTTGTTATATACTTATTAATTACATAATTTAATCTACATTATTATACTTGTAATTAAGCAATGTACAACCATATATTATTGTTAAATATGTTCTTGTTTCAACCAAAGTGTATTGTTTATTATAATATCTATATTTTTACAAGCTAGTTTTGGTAGTTGGAACATAAGCTTCTCAGAAAGAAGAAAATGAGTGTTGTTTCACTGGAATTTTTAGAGATAAACAAAATCTTTTCCCATGCAACTCCTTTAAACAAAATTGCTAAATCAAAATTGAATTACGGATGTATATTTGTGGGAAAATGTCAAAGGAAATACTTTAAAAAACTCCTCAGCACAAAATGCCAAATAATTCTGACAAAAATGTCTTAAATGCATTTATGATCTGGAAAAAATAGATGGGGTAAATTTCAGAGGCTGAAATTAAAGTAAAAGGACAAATGTGGAGGAAGATATGGGTGTACCTGATCTAGAGGTCTCAGTGGCTATGTCAGGTATAAGAAACAAAGTCCAGTGACTTGAAAGGCAAGAAGTTGAATTGGAGACCTTTATGAGGCTGGGAAGACTGAGACTATGAATTTAAAGAGAGAGTCAGTTTAAAAACAAAACAAGCAATTAAGCAAACAAATAAGAATTCTAGAAAAGAGAGCAAAATGCGTGCCTACAGTAACCCCACTGGTAGTAGAAGAGAAAATATTAATACATAATCTACAAATTCAAAGTATTTTTTAGAACACATGTAATCTAAAAATTCAAAACCATCAATAAAAATAGTATTTTATTTTAAAGTGACCCCAAATTATTTTATTGTGGTGACATTAAATATACATATTTTCTACATTGGTGCATATCTTTTACATTTTGTAAAGGACTTGAAGAATGAATACAGATGAAATTATTTTTGACCATGAACTCACAATAGAAAAAAAAAAAAAAAAGCAAAGAGGAACCAGGGTTACCAAGGTTGAAAAAGTGCAAAAATCAGAATCTTATCAGCATTGATTACAGAAATTGAAATTATTTTATATTGAAGTCAATTACCAGGAACATATTTAAATGATTTCTATGTAAAATAAAATGTGAGAGAGACACAAGTGGTTACCAAAACAAATCTGAAAAAAGAAAGGAAATATGATGATGATGATGATTTAAATTTAAACAGTAGGAGGTAAAACATCAGATTAGCAAAGCTGAGCAGAAAATTGGTGAATTAAATATAACTGAGATAATGATACTGAGAATATGCCCCACAGAGAGGATAAGAGATTGAAAATATAAAATAGATCAAGAGGATAGTATTAGAGAAAGTGACAGATACCTAATCATAGTTCCAGAGGAAGAAAATAGACAAAATAGGGGAGATTCCATATAAAATGACAGTTAAGTGAGAATTCTCCAGTCTATGAAATTCATAAATCTTGAGATAGATGAAGCTCAAAAAAATTCCAAGAAGAATAACTATTCACATTGTACTTAACTTGTGGTTCTTGTTATATGTAACAAAATTTTGTTATAAATAACAAAGATTATATATAATAAAGCAAAAATATACAAATATTTAAAAGATATTAGAGCATATGAGGAGAACATAGGCAAAACACTCTCTGACATAAATTACAGCAGGATCCTCTATGACCCACATCCCAGAATATTAGAAACAAAAGCAAAAATAAACAAATGGGACCTAATGAAACTTAAAAGCTTTTGCACAACAAAGGAAACTATAAGCAAGGTGAAAACACAGCCTTCAGAATGGGAGAAAATAATAGCAAATGAAGCAACAGACAAAGGATTAATCTAAAAAATATACAAGCAACTCCTCCAGCTCAACTCCAGAAAAATAAATGACCCAATCAAAAAATTGGCCAAAGAACTGAACAGACACTTCTCCAAGGAAGACATATGGATGGCTAAAAAACACATGAAAAGATGCTCAACATCACTCATTATCAGAGAAATGCAAATCAAAACCACAATGAGGTACCATTACACTCCAGTCAGGATGGCTGCTATCCAAAAGTCTACAAGCAATAAGTGCTGGAGAGGGCGTGGAGAAAAGGGAACCCTCTTACACTGTGGGTGGGAATGCAAACTAGTACAGCCGCTATGGAAAACAGTGTGGAGATTTCTTTAAAAGCTGGAAATAGAACTACCATATGACCCAGCAATCCCACTTCTGGGCATACACACCAAGGAAACCAGATCTGAAAGAGACACGTGCACCCCAATGTTCATTGCAGCACTATTTATAATAGCCAGGACATGGAAGCACCCTAGATGCCCATCAGCAGACGAATGGATGAGGAAGCTGTGGTACATATACACCATGGAATATTACTCAGCCATTAAAAAGAATTCATTTGAATCAGTTCTAATGAGATGGATGAAACTGGAGCCCATTATACAGAGTGAAGTAAGCCAGAAAGATAAAGACCATTACAGTATACTAACACATATATATGGAATTTAGAAAGATGGTAACGATAACCCTATATGCAAAACAGAAAAAGAGACACAGATGTATAGAACAGACTTTTGGACTCTGTGGGAGAAGGCGAGGGTGGGATGTTTCAAGAGAACAGCATCAAAACATGTATATTATCTAGGGTGAAACAGATCACCAGCCCAGGTTGGATGCATGAGACAAGTGCTCGGGCCTGGTGCACTGGGAAGACCCAGAGGGATGGGATGGGGTGGGAGGTGGCAGGGGGGATCAGGATGGGGAACACATGTAAATCCATGGCTGATTCATGTCAATGTATGACAAAACCCACTACAATATTGTAAAGTAATTAGCCTCCAACTAATAAAAAAAATAAAAAATAAAATAAAATAAATTCAATGGACCAAAAAAAAAAAAGATATTAGAGCATATGTAATCAATGCAGTTATAGTCACAGTATTCACAAATAGAAAGACTCACTAGGAAAGATATCAATTCTTCCCAAATGTATTTCTATATTTATGAAACTCCAATAAAAACTGCTTCAAGTTTTCTTTGTTTTTTTAGTTATGATAAAAAATCTTCCTGGCAATGCAGAAGACCTGGATTCCATCCTTGGATCAGGAAGATCCCCTGGAGAAGGGAATGGCAATCCACTCCAGTATTCTTGCCTGCAGAATTTCATGGACAGAAGAGCCTGGCAGGCTATAGTCCATGGGGTTGCAAAGAATCAGACATGACTAAGTGACTAACACTAGAGTAGCTTGTCTTCAATGAATACTCCCAATAATAATTTATAAATTTGAAGAAAATAGAACTACTAGTTAAAGGAGTTATACAATGTGCAAAACCAAAAGCAAAATGAGTTTTTGTCTTTAAAGAAAGGGGCACCACCAATGGAGAGATAAGTTTTGCCGTAGGGAACTCCCTAATCTGGACAAAGTGGGAAGGATGGAACTCAATCAGAAACAATACTCTTAAAGGCTTAATGTGTACAGAATGAAAATGGAGAGTTGCCAGAGAAGATATCAATTGAGGCAATTGTGAGACACATTTTGAGGAATCAACCAGAAAGCAAATGTAAAGACTATGTTCTTTACCTATCACAGAGGAGACAGTGTTTGCAGTTTGGATATCTCCATGGTAGAATGGCTTGGTAAACACATTCAAATACCAGAAAAGCCATGCCTTTGCAGTAAAGAGTGTCACAAGACCAAAGATTATTCCTAAACTAACTGTCAAACTAAAAAGACTCACTGTAAAAAAAAAAAAAATTTGTAAAGACAATGTGGTCAACAAATAATAAAACAGCCTGTCAAATCAAACATCAACACTATTCTAATAAAATGACATACTTCAGAGTCAATATATAATATCACCTACAAAACCCAATAAAAATACGTAGTTATAAGAACTTTGAACAAACAAGTAGATGCCATTCATTGCAAAAAGACAAAGCTATTGATAGAAATAGGTCCCGTGACAACCTACATAATTGCTATTGACTGATAAATGTTGACCTGAAACAAAGAGACTGACAGCTATTTCTCCATTAAAGATAGGTTTATTCAAATTACAATTATACCTATTAAAATAAAACCTAATTCTTTAATTATTCAGGACAAAAAAACAGGATAAGGCATTCTGTGCTTTGGAAATACAGGTCCCTTAGATAATCACAGCTATCTCAGGGAAAAAAAAAAAAAAAAATGAACCCAGATTCTTGCATCTTCTCATTCATAGAAAATCACTAAAATCATTAATGGAGATACATAATCTTCATGACCAGCAGTAAATTTTTATTGAGCTATATGCTTGACTACATGTATTTCCTAGGCAAAGTTGTGTATATCTGGCTACTCTCAACTCTTTGGGGAAATTTCTCAAGAGCTATCTGAGAGGCAGTCTCCTGAGTTAGAGTCCCCAGGAAGACCCTGAATAAAACTCAACTCAGCTCTTACATTATGTGTGTTTGTGTTTTTCAGTCAACAATTTTGACAACCATGAAGGATTCAGAGCAGACTTCTTTCCTTCCCCTGAACTCTACAAAGATCTAGGTCTTTGGCACAAGCAAGGGTTCCAAGTGCCTATCCACCTCCTTGATGTGTCCAGATGAACTGGGTGAGTCTCTCATGTGGTCTTGGATCTCCCATCTTGACTGACATCCTGAGCCTTATTCAGTTGTTATTAAACTCCTTGATATGAGGACTAGGGTTTCCTTGAACTTAAGTTCAAGAAGAGGTATCTAGATTCTCCAATTGAAAGACATTGACAAGATTTTGCTCAGTTGAAAGACACCTCAGTGGTTTGGACCGTGTCATTAGGTAGGCGCTACCTGATGCCCTTGTTGGAACTGGCTATTTAACACGGCTGGTCAGAGTAAATTGAAGTCACCAAGTGAGAACTTTCAGCTCCAAAGACAAGGGCCACAGATCCTCCCAGCTGATACAGCTTTCTCAAGCAATTGAGAAATTTATGGGAGTGATGGAAGCAAATCCTCAACCATTTGGCAGCCTCATAAGGAAAGCCACTCAAACTAAAAGACTCACTTGTCTAAGGATGCACACATAGGGTTGAACATCCAGTATTCTGAGCACCCAAGCTGGTTTTAGACTGCCAGTGAGAGAAGTCAGAAACTGAGACACATAACATTGCAGAAACAACTTGAGGTTAACACCTACAGGATGTAAGTTCACAAATAGCACAACAGCCCACCACACAGCTTTCGATCGTAATATTATCTTGACAAACCAACTTTAAAATGGGGGATTGTTGTTCCTCTTGTTGTTTAGTTGCTAAGTTGTGTCTGACTCTGTGACTCCATGGACTGTAGCCTGCCAGGCTCCTCTGTCCATGGCATTTCCCAGGCAAGAACACTGGAGTGGGTTACCATTTCCTTCTCCAGGGGATCTTCCCAACCCAGGGGTTGAACCCACATCTTCTGTGGCTCCTGCACTGGCTGGTTGATTCTTTACCAATGAGCCACCAGATAAAGTCTCTTAAACAGAAGACAGAGGGAAGTCAGATATCCAATCCCCAACTGGGTTCATGCACATTTTGTATGAAGCACATAAGTATTCACTTTATTGGAAACTAAGAAAATCTTGCACAAAAATGGCCAAGACAGGGTACTTTTCACATTCCCAAACTGACTTTTGTGTATGCAACTTTAAAAAAAAAACAAAAAGAAAACACCCAGTTTGATAAATCATCTTTTCAAAATTCTGAACCTAAGGGAACAGAAGTCCTTCTAGGAGGACCTTGCAATTTCTCTCACTATGCCTTTGAGATGTAAATGTTGTACAGATCAGGAAACTGTATGCAGACCCTCTCCAATTCCTGATATTAAGTTAAAAAAAAAAAAAAAGAAAAGAGGATTTTAAAACTTAAGCAAGGAAATTTGTTATTTATAAACTAGTGAGTTTTATATTGTAATACCTGATTTATAACTTAGTTTTAGAAATGAAAACTATGAAATCTATATATATATATCTGGATATATGTATATCTGTATCTACACTAGAAATATGTTTCTACCTTTGATGGTATTGCCAAAATTAATTATAAGTGAAAGTGAAGTGAAGTCATGGACTGTAGCCCACCAGGCTCCTTCATCCATGGAATTTTCTAGGCAAGAGTACTGGAGTGGGTTGCCATTTAAGTGAACTCTATTTAATTGACTTAAAGGAAAACAAGTGCTTCTATAAACTCAGAAACATAAACTAACCCAAATGAACTTCAGTTTCATGTGATCTAGGAAATATTCAGTATTAAATAAATATTTATTACTAAAGTTAGTTTAAATTTGTTGGCTTAACTAACATAGACACATTTTAGGATTATCAACATTAAGTGTAGCACTTTGATTGTAAACAAGTTTACTAAAACTCAAATAAGTTCACATTATCTGTCACAAAATTTGTTAGCAAGAAAAATGGGGGGTGATGGCTGGCGTGGTCCAATGTCTTATGAAGATTTCATGAGTAATCTGAACAGAATTATTGCGGGAAAGTGAATTAAATTGGCATAAATTGAGTGAGAGCTTTTAGGTGAGCTATTTAAGAATAATTATGTTTTATGGTACATCTACTTAAAACAGTTTCTTTGAAATTTTAATAACTTGAAACTTTAGACATTTGCTAAATTAAGTTAAATGACGAAAATTATTGAATATCTAGATCATTCCCAAATAAAATTACTGAAACATTAATTACTGAGCATAGGCTCTTACAAAGAAACTAAAGTTATTTAGGACTATTAATAAATGTTTGGTGCCACACTGAGACATTTTCTATAAGAAAGCATGATTTGGAAAGTATGAATACTATTTATGTTTTTTATTCTACAGAATTTTGATGTAAAAGTTTATAATTGCTTACTTCTTAGTTTTCACTAGAAATTAAGGTTTTAAAAGTTAATAATTCTAATTAAAATGTTTAATTAAAACCAATAAAATTAAGAAGAAAATCATCTTTATATGTGTTAGGTAGTTAGAATAGGAAACAGGAGTCCAGAATGGTGGTGGCTAAAAGACAAGGAAGAGAAAAGCCGGTGAAAGTAGAATAAAGGAAGGTCAAAGGAAGACCAGAGGACCGGAGTGAGGACCTCGGGTAGAACAAACAGCACTCCTGGCTGGCCCAGCTTACATAGGCCAGGCCCAGGGTGAGGGAAAAACATATAAAAAAGAGGAGCAAAAGGGCTCTCTCTCTCTCTTTCTCTCCCGCGCGCTGGGGCGCTCCTTTGGGTTGACATGCCCTCATGCCTCAAGGATGGATTTTCCTGCTATTTTCTAAATAAAATAGAGCTATAACACGGAGCTGTAACACTGATTCATCTAAGAGCTATGCCATGGCCTGTTGAGACCTGAGAGCTGTAACACGGTCTGTCCAAGACCCGAGAGCTGTGACAGGCCGAGGGCTCTAATGTCCGTCACTCCAGATCTTTGTTGTGATGAGACAGAACCGAGGAGCATCACTCGCCTGACATATGCAAAGGAAAAAGAATGTACAAGGAATATAAATGCCCATAGTTAAGGGAAAAGTAAGTAATTTTGCTCTAAAGTGAAAGTCATCTCTGACTCTTTGTGATTCCATGGACTGAAGCCCACAAGGCTTCTCTGTCCATGGAATTTTGCAGGCAACAACACTGGAGTGGGTTGCCATTCTCTTCTCCAGGGGATCTTCCTGACCCAGGGATCAAACCCAGGTCTCCCATGTTGCCGGCGGATTCTTTACTGGCTGAGTCATCAGGGAAGACCTGATTTTGCTCTAAAGAGAGGCTCAAATGAGACAAAGAGAAAAGGACAGAATCTGAAAGTAAAAAAGGAAGTTATAGAAGGTTTGTGGAAAAGAAATAATGGGAAAAACAATGTATGGTCAGGACAGATTAATTAAGAATAAATTTGAGTAAATACATTTTAATATTAAAAGTAAGTTGATACAAAACTAGGATTTTTTTTTTCTCTGTTAAGAGGACAAGATATTGGGGGATATTTATCTGCTTTTGATAACATATTGTAATGTTTCTTCACTGTTTAAGCAATATGCTTTGACTTTCTGTATTTGCCTTTGAAATATTGTATTGTCATTTTGCTTAAATGAATAACTAAGCATTGTTTTATAGTGATATATAATCTTATTTGACCAAGTGTTTTAAATTTTTGATACATTTATCTTTCCAAGTCAAATCCTAAATTAAGTTTCTCTGACCTCTAGCTAACTCTGGGACGTATCAAAGTGCCCCTGAAATCAAATCCCTCAAAGAGAGGTATTAAACTATGTATGCATATTTGTTATGCTAAATCACATAGAAAGCATTGTCAAATGAGTGGGAATAAGTCTTCTTAGGTTATAGTGTATGGATAAATGTTATTAATATAAATGTTCTAGAAATTATTATAAATTTGTAAAATTTGGATATGTCTTGGTATTATAAGTCATAATTCTAGTTATTACGATGTTAAATGTCATAGAAATAACCAAACTTCTTTGACAACTGTATTGTAATCAGATACTTAGCCATTTCATGTTGTCTTGTCACTTACAGATAGTTGCTGTTTTACCTGATGCTTTTGCAAAACTGCTTCATATTCTAAAAGATTTATAGAAACCAGTTTTTGACAAGTATAAGTTTCTGATATCTTTCACATCTTACTGATGAACTGGTAATATTAATAAATCATAGAATTCTAATTAAAAATCTGTTTCATAAAACTGCTAACAGAAAATAAAGATCAACAATAATTAGTTATATCTGTCCAAATAATGATATTACTGGCTTTAAAATTTTTTCCAGATGTAAGGAAAACTTTCCCTTTAAACTAATTAAAGCTTACAACAGCTTGATAAATTATACCTTTGTAAACAGAATTGAAACATTTATCTTTTCTCTCTACCTGATCCCTTTAGAATTTGGAAACATTGGTTATCGGTTGACTATAATGTCACATTTGAGAATGTGCATAGAGTCAGATATGACCAGACAGCTTTAAAAAAATAAGGTGGACTTTGTGGAGCCATAAAGCCCCTTGGAAAAACAGCCCTGGCACTTTGCTCACAGGATTCCAGGCAGTCTCATCAGCTGACTAAGGAAATCTACTTCCTGGCAGGTGCAGGGACCTCAACCTATATCTCAGACCTTCAAGAAGAGAGGAATCATCCAAATTTGTAGAGATAGTAGGCAGAATCCAATGGCAAGTCCTTAGCATGGCTTTTCCATCTTTGAGAAGCCTTTTAAAAGTTTAATCTGAGATTCCAAAATGTTCCAGTAAAGGCAATTTAAAAAACCTCTGCGACCCACTACTTACATAAATCATCAAGCCAAATTTATTGAAATAAGACTTATTTTGCAAATAATTTAATCTATATTTTGGTAGAACATCTGGCTATATTTTGTAGAAGTGAGGGTAATTTTAGAAATGAAAAGTAGGTTTCAGTGGATATAAGTTCTGGTTTTATTAATTATATTTGGTGTTTTATATTTACTGCCTAAGACTCACTACCAAGATGGCTTCTTATTACTACCAAGATGCTGTATTACTGTAAAGTTTAATTGAATTATTAGATGGATCATCTAAGCTTGTTTCTGAAGCTTATCAGAGTGATCTATCCTTGGACAAAGATCAGATGCTCCATGACTTGCAACACATACTGGAAAAGACATCATTTACAGGATGCTGTCCAACCTAGCTGAAAGGAACCTCATCAGGTACTCTTAACTAGCTCATGCACAGCAAAGCTGAAGGGAACTTATTCTTGTATTTGTATTTCCCACTTAAAAAAGGTTCTTGCATCAGCCTGGCCTACAGAGAGGACTGCTAACCTCAAACTTGCTTAAAAACAATGCACAAACAGAGAAGAAATCACACCAGGACAAGAAGATGGCATCAGAAGCAGACAACTTGTAAACCAATTATCCTCCTTAAAAATGAAAAAAGAAGTAGACAGCTATCACAAGATGCTAAACCTGACCCATATAGTTATTTATAGTGTTTTCTTGATTCCTTGGACTTTTACTTATAAGTCAAATGTTTCTCTATCATGTGTACAATCTTATGCAACCTTTAAAAGTCAATGAAATTCTTGGGTTTATGGTCAATTACCTATGTTTAGTACTTCTGGTTACCTTGGTGAATTTCTTCTTTCGTGGACAACTGATTAGACAACTCTTAGGAAATTTATTCTAGAAAAAAGAAACATACTTCTTTTATATTATTGATAATACTAAGTGGGTTTCCTTATTGGCCAGTATTCATACTTGCTCTGATTATAACCATAAGATGAATTTTCTTTAAAAGTACCTCAAGCTCAATCAGAGAAACTGGTTAAATTTTAGTCAAAACCCATAACTCCCCATTTATTAAGAGGGACCCTTCTTCAGTTATAGGATAGGTTTATATGGGGAACAGCATGTTTCTGTCATTTAAGTTTAAGGTTCCCCTTACATTGGGAACAATTAAATCATATTAAAAATAGTCATAAGTTTTGGAAAAGACCCTGTTTCTGGGAAAGATTGAAGGCAAAAGGAGAAGGGGGCAGCAGAAGATGAGATAGTTAGATAACATCACTAACTCAATGAACATGAATTTGAGCAAACTCTGGGAAGGAATTTGCAGAGGAGGGCAGAGGAGCCTTGCATGCTACAGTCCATGAGGTTGCAAAGAGTCGGACATAACTTATCAACTGAGCAAGAACAAAAATAATCAGCATAATGAGGCTAGAAAATTGGGCTGAGTATTTTATAAATAATGCCAACATATCATTACCCTTAAGATAGCAATTGGTATGGAACGGACTGGGACAGATGACTGGGGATACATTGGCCTGCACCTTAAGAAAGTTCTTGGCTTTAATTCTTGCTTCTGACTTTATCAATGCTACCAGTTATATTACTTAAATTCTGCCTCTTCTACAAGATTGTTGTTTCTTCTATTACCCAGTATATAACCAAGCCTCTGACAACAATAATGACAACTAAGCAACTGGAAATAATTGATGAAATATACAATTTTATATAAGATTAGTATGATCACAACAGTGTAACTCCATAATTGGGAGACTCATTTCCTAGTGTTTAACAGATGAGTAAGGTTGGTGGGAAAGAGAATTTTATGATGCCTATAACAGGACTTAGTCCAGTAACAGCACATCCTATCAATGAAATCTTTTCCTGACCTAGGAATAAGCTTTCCTGTCACTGTGGAACAAACTGGTCATGAAATGATTCCCAAAGCTTGGTTGAATCGATAACCAAAAGAGGAGGATAATTGCCCATCATCTAGTTCAACAAGGATCAAGTCATTAGCCACTGTGGTCACTGACTGACAGTACACCAGGAAAGGAATGCAGGGTGAAAGCAGAATAAGTGCCTGTCCTTTGGAAAAACAGGCCCTTTAGTTAGGAACATTCTAGGACAAAAATCAACAACTTCAGATTTTTGCATCTTCTTATACAAAGAAAACATTAGATCAACTGAAATCTGATGCTTTTATTGAGATATACGCTTGAGTGCATGTATTCCATAGCCAAACTCATATATACAGGCCAATCTCCTTGCCTCTTTGGAGTAGTTCCTCAGAATTAAAGCTATGACCAACCTAGACAGCATATTAAAAAGCAGAGACATTACTTTACCAACAAAGGTCCATCTAGTCAAAGCTATGGTTTTTCCAGGAGTCATGTATGGATGTGAGAGTTGGACTATAAAGAAAGCTGAGCACCGAAGAACTGATGCTTTTGAACTGTGGTTATGGAGAGGACTCTTGAGAGTCCCTTGGACTGCAAGGAGATCAAACCCATCAATCCTAAAGGAAATCAGTCCTAAATATTCATTGGAAAGACTGATGTTGAAGCTGAAGCTCCAAAAATCTGGCCACCTGGTGCAAAGAACTGACTCATTGGAAAAGATCCTGATGACGGGAAAGATTGAAGGCGGGAGGACAAAGGGATGATAGAGGATGAGGTGGTTGGATGGCATCACTGACTCGATGGACAAGTTTGAGTAAGCTCTGGGAGTTGGTGAAGGACAGGGAAGCCTGGTGTGCTGCAGTCCATGAGGCTGCAAAGAGTCAGACATGAATTAGTACCTGAACAACAACAACAATAATGCTAACCACAAAACTGCAAGGGTCTTATTGAACTTAATGTGAATTATGAGTGTGATAGTACACAAGAGCACTCAAGGGTGCTGATTTAATCATTAATGTTTACTGCATCAACAAGACAAATGTGCTATTACACCTTCAATACAATGGCTCTATATGAACACTGCTTGTGCTGGGTGCAAGGCTCTGTGCTCTGAATTATAAACTTGGTTAATTGTTAAACCACAACATCACTAAGAATGAATGGGTGTTCCTGATCTTAACACATGTCATGTTTTATGGAAATAAACAAATACAGTGGCTTGTGTCTATGTTAAATGTTGCAAAATTTATACAAAGATTTAAGGAATGAAAATTTACATCTCTAAAAATTGGCTTGCTTACCATGAAAATACAAGCAATAACCTTTGACCTTATTTCACATGATATTGTTCATCAGAATGAAAAAGAACATAGATATTGCAATGGATGGAATGTTTATATTCACTCAAAATTTATTTGCTAAAGCCCGAATACCCAGTGTGAAAGTGCTGGGAGTTAAGGTCTTGGAAGTAATTAGATAAAATTAGGGTGAAGCTCTCATGAGTGGGATTAGTACCCTTTTATAAGAACTAGAGTTATCTCACACTCCTTCTGCTATGTAACAGCATAGTGAGGAGATGGCCATCTATGAACCAGAAAGAGATTTCTTGACAGACACTGAGTCTTCCAGTGCCTTGATCCCAGTCTTCCATCATCTTCCTCCTTATGTGAGAAATAAATGTGTGTGATTTGAATCACTCCATCTATGGTATTTATGTTAGAGCATCCCATACTATGATAAGTATTATCTTCTAGTTTATTTTTTTATCTTTACTAATTTAGTATTACATTTAAGTCTATGGAAAATGAAAGCAGAATGTGTGGAATGACTGTTTAGAAAATGGAAGCAATCCAGCATGGCTAGTCTTCTTTGGCCTCATTACTTTCTAGATGAGTCTATAGAAAATGATGGATTAGCTTAAAGGATTGTTCCACATCTATTCAGAAAACAAAGAGTAGAGTAAGCACTTTTATACTTGGATTCTCAGGCAGACATGAAATGTAGAATATCTTTTTTTTCAGTGTACAAGATGTTCCATTAACCATAATATATCTGATTGGGGAAAAAAATGAGTCACTCTGGATGATGTCAGCAGTGACATAAATCAAATGGGTATTTGAAATGAACTGTTCTCTTTTATTTTCAGGGTAAACCACAGTACAAATGGGAACCTCTTATCAATTGGAAGAAAGATAGAAACTTGTGTCACTTGAAGAACTTAATCTGTTCTGTTGGCAGGGGAAACATCCTTAAATTCATTCCTTAGTGTTGCCAGTTTAGCCTTAATTTAATTTTGGACAGTAAATCCAGATTCAAATCATTTGAAAATGAAGTATTATTAAATTTTGGTTACAAATTTATTTGAAATTAACTTTGTTTTTCTAATCATTTATTACCTTTGTCATTTATTATCTTTTGCTAAAATAATTCCTTGGGGGATAAGAGGCAAATGATACACTATATTCAAAAAACTGCTGAGAGCATGATGCAAAAATATTATATGATTAATTTATTTCATGTGTTTATGTATAACACATATAGTAAGTACCTATTCTAATAAAAATGGTTTGACCTAATAAAATCATATGTAATCTGCAAGCCAAGGATTAAAAAATGCCATTCCAGACAGGGTTTATCAAATTCATCAGGATGTAGGTACTAGAAGTCAAAATCACATTCTCTCCAGTCCTCAGGTACACATTGTGAAATAATCACAAATACATAAAGAGTACCTACGATGTGCGCTGAACTGCTTAAACATTTTGCATATATTAATACAGTCCTTGTAATAACTCTGTGAGGTGAGTATTATCATCATCCACATTTCTATATGAGGAACTAAGATACACAGGGTGCCCCTTAGGTAACAGTACAGAATATAAAATGGGCCAAAGCCCCTGCTCTTTGCCACTCCTCTCTATGATCTGTGTTATAACTGGCCTAAAAAATACATATAAAAACAATAAATGTTGAAAAAGGACAGCTTTCTAGAAAATTAAAATTTCAGCTTACCTTCTAATATGACAGCTATCTAAAGTGTTTTGGCAGCCCAGATTACCTTTGGAAAAAATGTGAACTGCTATCCTGTTTCTAGATTAAATAATACAAAGTGAGATGAGAATTGACTCACATTGGCATTCAATATCCAAAGGATGCTTCTTGCTACTAACAAGACCTTGGTTTTGTTCAACGCCAGGTGCCCAAATAAAACTATTTTCCCAGGTTCCCTTGAAGTTAGAGGTGGCTATGTGGCATATTTCTAATGTCACAGAGTCTGAGCTAGCTTTTTTCTCTTGAAAGAAGTCAAAGGCCATGACCTGCTGCATCTCTTCTTGCTGCTTATGTAATGGGGAGGAACAAATCTGACTCTATATTAGATCTGTTCCTTTTACTTTATTGTCCGTGCTTAGTCATGCTGGCTCTGCACCTTTTGTAAAAGAATGTTGCCTATAGCCTGAAATATACAGGGTAGCCTATTCTCAGGGCTCTGACCTCTGAGTCCATTCATATAGTGATAAGTTTCAGAAACTTGTTTCATTGGAGATTTACAGGAATATCATGACTGACCTACACAGACAGCAGCAAGAACAAAGGATTCTAATACCAAGAAGTTTGCAACAACTAACCACCTCCCACGAACTTGCCTTTAAAAGTATATTGCTAAAACCCTTTGGAGAGTTTGGGGTTTGGGGGGCATAAGACACCCATCTCCTTCCATGACTTTACAATAAACCCTCCTCTGATGCAAACTCTGACTTTCAGTTTGTTGGTCTCATTGTGCTTCAGGAACAGGGACTCGCAGTTGGAAACACATTGAAAATAGTTGTGGTGTCTGACGCTATAGACACCATCTTGTGATTTCAAGGGAAAAAACAAAAAAATAAAAAAATAATTAAAAATGTGTACATTGAGGGAAATGCAAAAACAAAACCAAAAAAACAGAGAGAACTGATCCTGAAATCATCAAGTTGCAAAACCACTGCCAATAGCTGCTTCCCATGGAATTCTTTTTCCTTGAAAAAGAAAGATCCTTATGTTTTTAGGCTTCAAATTAATCAAGTTTTTTGTTAGTTGTAGTATAATATTGATTGCTAGGAACCAGATGAAGTTTCTGAGAAGCATTTGAACTTTGAAAATAAGTAGTCTCTCTCTTTTTTTTTTCATTTATTTTTATTAGTTGGAGGCTAATCACTTTACAATATTGTAGTGGGTTTTGTCATACATTGACATGAATCAGCCATGGATTTACATGTGTTCCCCATCCTGATCCCCCCTCCCACCTCCCTCCCCATCCCATCTCTCTGGGTCTTCCCAGTGCACCTGGTCCGAGCACTTGTCTCATGCACCCAACCTGGGCTGGTGATCTGTTTCACCCTAGATAATACACATGTTTCGATGCTGTTCTCTTGAAACATCCCACCCTCGCCTTCTCCCACAGAGTCCAAAAGTCTCTTGATCTTGCTTCTGAAATGTCAAGAAGCCTGCTGTGTTGGGTATTGAGGGATAGAGATCTCAGGTGGAGCAACTGGAAGTAATCTGCATACTAACTGTAAAAAATGTTTTTGAGGAAATATCACAAAAAGTAACATGTTTTCAGCAACTTTAAAAAGAAAGTCAAGAAGGCCAAATCCTTGGAACTCTTGTGGAATTAAAATGTATAAAGATTGTTATCCTGAAACAGAATCTATTAGCTCCATGGACAGATGATTTTATGTTCCTGAACAAAGAGTGAAAACACTTAACACAACAATCAACAGAAGTATTAACAACTTGGGAAAGACTGTGGTGTCTTCAAGCATTATTGGATAAATCTGAAAGCTTTATAATTCTTGCTTAAAATAAATGCTTTTAAAAAATTGTGTGTTTTTAGCCTCAGTTAGCTATAACCCTATAATGCATTTGTCTCTAAACAGTCAAGTTAATGTTGAGATTTTATACTGTCTCTTTGTTCATGAGGACTTATTCAAGTTTCAAATACTTATATATCATTAACTTAGCTATGCTGACATCATTGACTATTTCTATGTATTTGTATATTATGAATTCCTTGAATATGTCACCACAGAATCCAAGTAGAATATTGTATCTATATACTTCATAATTTAGAGGGGGGAGAGCTGCACTGAAGACTTTAGAAAATCCATTCAGTTTTAGATTTGGAAACAAAGTCAGTAAGCATACTGAAACGCATACTGAATTTTTTAAACCAAGGTATGCCTTTCCTCTTCCAGTGAGCCTAAAGTATCTTTTTAGTGTCTTCCAAGCAGATATTTGGGATCTTATAAGAAGTGTTTTATTTCTCACTTCAGTTTATTCCCACATATATCACTTCTGTAAAAGATCTGAAGTACAAACTTTTCCTATTTCTCTAAATTGAAAGAAACATGTCACCATATATCAATGCCTTCAATTGTTTTGGTGAGAATTGTACTGAAGCATTACATTTCCCAGGGAAGAAGCTAGGATTAAATCAAACCTACAACTTTCATTCAGTATTCAGAGAATAGTTTTTCACGTTAAATGAAAATAAAGGAGTATGTTTTCTTCATAAAAGTGTTCAAAACAAGTCTGTCAAATCCTTGTATTGATACCATTACCATTCCTCCTAATCTTTTAATTTCCCCCACTTCTTCTTCTGAAAACATTTTTAAACACTTTCACAAAATGCTTTAGATGATAGGTAGAGGTGACAGAGGCTGTGCCCATGAACATAAATTGACAAATCAACGAATCAATTCCTTTGCCAAAAAGTCAGCCCATTTAAAATATATATGGAAAACAAAGAAAATAAACCAAACTTCCCTCACAGAATTGTGCTAATTAAGTCAACCAATTATTTCACTTTTAAGGATACACATTTAGTAAGTTTATATTTAATAATTCATGTTCAGACATCTGGAATTCTAGAAAAATAAAGTTGGGTAAGAATCAATTGAATCAAGTAGAACAATTTTCTTATTTTTAAATAGTTTTACCTATATTATAGTGTGCATTTCCTCATTACATTGATAATATGATAGAACAACAATGGCCAGATTTAAAATCTGCGATGAGATTTGTCCAAACCCAGGTTTGGGGACTTAAAAGCTATGCGAGTATGGAATATCATTAGCCTTTCTATGATTTTTTTTTTTTTTTTTTGCTTTTATATACAAGCTAGGTTGTACTAGACTTTTTTTATTTTTTTAAACCCTGGAAACATTTTACTTATTTATTAGTTTATTTTTTCAATTAAATTTTTATTGGATTATATTTTATTTATAATGCTTTGTTGGTTTCTGTTGTACAGCAAAATGAGTAATTTATACAGACACGTACATACATCCACTATTTTTTAGATTCTCTTCCCATATAAGGCATTACAGAGTATTGAATAGAATTTCCTGTGCTATTCAGGAGGTTTTTTTTATTAATTATTTATTCCATATTAGATTATTTTTAACTTCCTTGGTGGCTTAGCTGGTAAAGAAATCAGCTGCCAATGCAGGAGGCTCAATAGACAGAGGTTGTATTGCTGTGTTGGGAAGATTCCCTGAAGAAGGAAATGGCAATCTGCTCCAGTGTCCGCGCCTGGAAAATCCCATGGACAGAGGAGCCCGGTGGGCTACAGTCCATGGGGTCCCAAAGAGTCAGACACAGCTGAGGATGATGCACATGGAATACTATTTTTAAGCTTTCCTCCAGCGTGAGCATTCAACTTTCTACCTGAAGAGTCAATAATTCTTTTTTTCACTAACAATACTTACATAATACCTCCTTGCCCTGCCAAATTAGTACCTATAAAAAAGGTTACAATACTTATAAAAGTTTTGTAAATATGAGTTGAGTAGTACTATCTAGAAGAAGGCAATCACCTTTTATTCTCTACATATATGTTAGAAATGTTTGCCACATTGTGTATGTATGTATTTCTATTTATACTGGTCTCTTTTGAACTCATCCTGATTCCATTAGCAATTAAGTAGGGTTGTATTGTTTCTCAGATCAAAACCTTCCAGTCATCTCTTTAGAGTAAAGATGGAAATCCTCAGTGAATCCTTTAAGACCCGGCATAATCAACCCCCCACACCCCAACACTGCTCTCTCCACTCCCCAGGACCTCTTTCTCACTTTCTCACTCCATACACATATTTGCTCCAGCCTCTAGGTCTTTATATTTGCTGGTTCCTACTTCCAGTACTAGATGCATTGATCACATGTCTGTAAGACTTCCTCTTTCATCTCCTTCAGATCCATAAATTCATTAGTTTTCTTTGTGGAGTTTTTTCAAAGATACCTACTCAAATTTCTCGTCACTCCGGCCATCCCTAGCACCCTTTCTGTCTTGTTTTTCTTAAAGCTCTAACATTTCATTTAGTTTTTTAAATGTCTCTCTTCTCTAGAATGTTAAGTAAAAGTAGGAATTTTTCTCTTCCTCATTTATGGTGGTATTTCCAGATACACGATCTGGCTCATGGTAAGAACTCAATAAATTATATTGAAGGATGAATGAATTCATTTAGACAGTTTATAAAAGGAGAGGCATATTTAGTAGATGCAAGTAAGTACAGTCTGTTCAATTTACCTATGTTCAATTTAGAGAAGGATCTCTTAGCTGAAGTGCATTTCTCAGCAAAGTAGAAACACATTTACTTGAAAATTATTATGCATCACTTTTCTCCTTAGCTCCAAACCCTAGGCTTGTGTTTCAACCATCAAAGCTCCACTCCATTCCATCTTGTTTTTATCAAGCACTGGGATATCTGAAATAAAAATTTTTATTTACAGCAAATTGGTGCGTGTGTTTACTCAGTTGTGTCCAACTGTTTGTGACACTTTGCACTGTAGCCCGTCATGCTCCTCTGTCCATGAGATTTTCCAAGCAAGAATACTAGAGCCGGTTGTCATTTCCTTCTCCAGGGGATCTTCCTGACCCTGGGGTCGAACCTATGTCTTTTGTGTCTCATCTCCTGTATTGGCAGATGGATTCTTTACCATTAGCACCACATGGGAAAGGAAACTTTTTAGAATAAAGCAAAGGTGAAGGGCAAAGGGAAGGATCGACCCTTGAAGATATTTCTCTCTTAAAAATTGACGAATATTTCTAGATCCTAGCTTCTCTTAACATGTCCTGCATAGATCCAGCTGCCTTTCCCCTGAAAATAAACAAATGTCACTCCCATACAATACTGAAAAATCTCATGCTCTATCATCGGTATTGGAGTTCATTATTTTTCAGTTTCTTAAAGAGACAAAGAGTATGGGAAAGAAACATCTGTGCTTTTACATGATATTAGCATTAGAAATCAAAGCTAAACAAATAAAGCGACAATAACTTAAGCATCCTCATCCCTCTTTTTCTTGGGCTCCAAAATCACTGTGGACAGTGACTGAAGCCATGAAATAAAAGGAAACTTGTTCCTTGGATGAAAAGCTATGGCAAACCTATATAGCACATTAAAAAGAAGAAACATTATTTTGCTTACAAAGTCCATCTAGCTATGGTTTTTCCAGCAGTCATGTATGGATGTGAGAGCTGGGCAATAAAAAAGGCTGAGCACCAAAAAACTGATGCTTTTGAACTGTGGTGTTGGAGAAGACTCTTAAGAGTTCCTTGGACTGCAAGGAGATCAAACTAGTCAACCCTAAAGGAAATCAAACCTGAATATTCATTGGAAGGACTGATGGTGAAACTGAAACTCCAATACTTTGGGCCACCTGATGTGAATAGCTGACTCGTTGGAATAGACCTTGATGCTGGGAAAGATTGAAGGTAGGAGGAGAAGGGGATGACAGAGGGTGAAATGGTTGGATGGCATCACTGACTCAATGGACATGAGTTTGAGCAAACTACTCAAGATAGTGAAGGACAGTGAAGGATAGTGAAGGGAGGTAGTGAAGGACAGGGAAACCTGTTGTGCTGTAGTCCATGGGGTCACAAAGAGTCAAACATGACTGAACAATATCCCTCATGCTCAATGCTTTTTGGGCAGAGATGTGGACTATCTCTTAGACTAAGAGCAAATCCCTGGATGGGCATAGTGATAACTGTGGAAAAATAAACATGACAGATAATTTCTTAGATTTACCATTTAATGTAAGACTATTTTAATGGCTCTAATTGCAATTACATATAAAATATGGGGGATGCAATTGACATTCTGAACATGCTCTACCCAGCTTTCTATTTGTTTTGTTTTTCTTTATTTTAATAAGAAAATGAAATTTCAAGTAAATATATTAAACATGTTTTTCTGAGAAATCCTCCGAGAAAGAAAGCAATATTATGAGAAAGAAAGGTCACTATGGAGTTTTGTGGTCCATCTAATTCATTTTGTGGTCCTTTCTAATTCATTCACTCCATTCTTTTTCTTTCCATTCCATAACCCAAAGGGTAACCATCATTCATTGTTTATATGTGTAAACATTGTTTTTATATTCATTGTCTATATAGTGTAAAATCAGAGGAAAAATGAAATTGTTCTCTAAAGCTGTGTACCATACAGTCTTGTTGTTACTGATAATTTTGATCTACATAATGCTATGTTACAATAGATCCTGGCAGCCTTAAATTTATCCTCAGATTAAGTGTCATGTTGCTCCTGACAAACACTAATTGAATGTATCTGCCTTTCACAAATACAGTTAAAAGCTACCATTAATAGCTGAAAATTGATTGAAGTAGACAACATCTGCTTTTATAACCAAAGACTCTGAGAAGTAATGTGTTAGTCTGGCAAGTGGGAATACACTCCATTCAGATATGCTATGGCATGTCCCCCACACAAGGAAATTAGCTTGCAAAGTGGCATGTCAACATTCATTTTCATAGGTTTGTAATATCTCTAATCATAACCAATGGGGTTAGACAAAAACACCTGCTGTCCTTTCTGTTATTTGTCTGACAAATTAAATTCAGAACAGCATGACTAACATATAACTGGATACCCACCCTGAGTTAAGTGCCCTCAACTGTTCTTGCAATGTCACTTGTTGGTGTTAGCATTCTAAAGGGACTAAACAATTTCAAATGAACACATTTCCATGGGCATTCTTAATAGATTTTTCTGATTAAAACAGTGAGTGAGGTAAATGTGTGTATCTATTCATAGAGTAGTTATATGAGGAAAACTTGGAGGGATGGGTTGAAGCTATAAAAACATTTGGTTATTTCCATATGAAATACTTTTGATTCTCTAAAGTTCTCTTATTTCTCAGTGTTTTGTGCTCCTTAATATTTCTGTGCAGATTCTTGTTTTTCTATATGACTTTAAAAGCAGTAATTTGGTATTGTTGTTGTTCAGTCATTAAGTCATGTCCAACTCTCTGTGAACCCATGGACTGCAGCATGCCTGAGTCCTCTGTCCTTCACCATCTACCAGAGTTTCCTCAAACTAATGTCCATTGAGTCAGTAATGCTATCAAACCACCTCATCCTCTGCCACCTTGTTCTTCTTTTGATTTTAGTCTTTTCCAGAATCAGGGTCTTTTCCAATGAGTTGGCTCTTCACATCAGGTGGCCAAAATATTGGATCTTTAGCTTCAGCATCAGTCCTTCCAATGAATATTCAGGATTGATTTCTTTTAGGATTGACTGGTTCGATCTCCTTGCAGTCCAAAGGACTTTCAAGAGTCTTCAACACCACATTTCAAAAGCATCAATTCTTTGTTGCTCAGCCTTCTTTATGGTCCAATTCTCACATCCATACATGACTCCTGGAAAAACCATAGCTTTGACTATATGGAACTTTGTAGCAAATTGATGACTCTGCTTTTCAATATGCTATTTGGGTTTGTCATAGCTTTCCTTCAAATGAGGAAGCATCTTTTAATTTCATGGCTTTAGTTACCACCCACAGTTATTTTGGAGCCCAAGAAAATAAAATCTGCCACTGTTTCCACTTTTTCCACTTCTACTTGTCATGAAGTGAAGGGACTGGATGCCCTGATCTTAGTTTTTTTTTTTTTTTTTTCCATTTATTTTTATTAGTTGGAGGCTAATTACTTTACAACATTGCAGTGGTTTTTGTCATACATTGAAATGAATTAGCCATGGATTTACATGTATTCCCTGTCCCGGTCCCCCCCCTCCCACCTCCCTCTCCACCTGATCCCTCTGGGTCTTCCCAGTGCACCAGGCCCGAGCACTTGTCTCATGCATCCAACCTGGGCTGGTGATCTGTTTCACCCTAGATAATATACATGTTTCGATGCTGTTCTCTTGAAACATCCCACCCTCGCCTGATCTTAGTTTTTTGAATGTTGAGTTTCAAGCCAGCTTTTTCACTCTCCTCTTTCATCTTCATCTAGAGGCTCTTTAGTTCCTCTTCCTTCTCTGTCATTAGAGTGATATCATCTGCATATTTGAGGTTGTTGATATTTCTGCCAATAATCTTGATTACAGCTTGAGATTCATCCAGCCTTGCATTTCACATGATGTATATGGACACCATAATCTTCACACTTATTCCCCAACTTACAAAGATTACTAGATCTTTAAATCAAGTTACAGTTGATGAAAAGTTAACAATTGACACTATTTGGTATTTAAACTACTACTCCATACAAGATATATCTAACCTCAACACAATGCCTTTGCAGAATAGGAAACTAAAAGACCTAAATCCTTTTGTAATCTAGTTGTTACATGCTAGAGCTAACTGTCTCATTGTCATTCAGTATAAATTTATCTAAGTAGAGATATCTTGTTAAAGGTTTTACAACTGTAGTATCAATCTTTAAACATATTTCTTAGCAAATTGCTGCAAAAATCTTGTTAGTATAAATACAATATGCACATAACAACATATGAAGTTTAGGGTGTATTTATTAATTTTGTACTCTACAAATACTTGTTTAAAACCCTAAAAGACATAAGAACTAATATTAAAGCACTTACATTCAATATATATTATTTTTAACAACTGCTTTATTATACAGTTTTCAAATGCACACAAACTAGAGGTTTTCCCTGAGGTTTCGAGTATTCACCAGCCAGCCTCAAAAACTAACAATGTTTTGTTTAACATGTTTTATCTACTCCATCCCCACCTTTCAGTGAGGTTTGTGTTGTCTGGAAGGTTTTAAAGCAAATCTTGGACCTCATGTTATTTCAGTCAGATTTTGTGTGATTCAATATGCACCTCAAAAATTAAAATCTTAGAACTTTCATAACTTTCATAATCACAATTTCCATTATCATGTAACAAATTTAATCATAATTCATTGACAGTGACTAATATCAAAGTCATATTCTAATTTCCCTGGAAGTCTAAAAATAATACTTTTAATTCTTAAAAATCATAATTCAAAAAGGTCCTACTATTTTATTAAGTAGGTATGTCCCTTAAATCTTTTTCATCTTTTCTTCTTTTTTTCTGCCCATGCCATTGGCTTTTTGTAAATAAAATCAAGTTTTGAAAAATATCCCACTGTATGTATCTGAGTGGTGAATTCCTCCTGGTGCTATTGGACATGTTCCCTTATTCCTAATTAATTATTTGTAGAGAAAACTTGGCATCTAAAAAAATGATTAAATCCAAGTGCATTGTGTTTTGGTGTAGAGGGTAGAAAAGAATGTATGAGATGTTGAAGGTTTACTATTTTTATATTTAAATTAACTTTCTACCCTCTAAGCATAAATGCACACACATAAACAACACACACTCATATACAAACACACACAGTATAAACAACTCATCTTTCAAACCAAGTCCTGTTACTGTCTAAACTAGGTTAAGAAATGCATTTACAGCATATCTAGTTTTTTTTTTTTTCTTTTCCTATTTTTAAAAAAGCAAAATCTAATTTTTAAAAACTCCATCGAGGGATTGTGTGGGTTACAGAATTGGCTTTTATTACCCTTAAAGCTGCTGAATAAACTCATTAGTTTAATGTTTTTTCATAAAGCATTAGAAAGTCTAAGTTGGATAATCCTTAAAGACTCTGTTTACCAAATACACTGTTTGGCATTAAAAAGCAAAGAAAAAACAGCAATGATAAAATGAGAAATGGATTTACAATAGATATAGCTCTGCATAGGGACCTTCAAGTGGATCCTAAGCAAGAAGATAAAGGGATGTAACATTTATGCACTTTACCTAATACACTCATATAATTCTCACTATTCTAACATAAATATTATCAATATACTATTTTCTTACAGAGATGATTAACCAGACACAGAGAGGCTGAGTAACTTTCCTAAAGTCACATAGGTAATGAGTAAGCAACAAATGAAGGATTGAACAAAGGCCTTTCTACTCCCTAGCACAACCTGAAAAGTAGATTGATAACTACAGTTATAAGAGAAATCCCCATCCAAAATGGGCTTTTCCGCTGTTTGTACATTTTTTATTATAACCTTACATCCAGAAAAAAAAAAAAAAGGCCTGTATTTCAAATGAGATAATTATGACAATATGGTACTAAGATTACTTATTACACTAGAAAATACTTGGTTCTAGTCCCAGCTTAACTACAAAGTAGTGTTAAATTTTCCTTTAATTTTAGCCTTAAAATAATTACTTTATGCCTAAACAAGGTTATTGATTATTATTATGAACTTGTGTTTTTATTTTAATTTTTTAATAGATAAGTGTTTTGTTAGGACTTAATTTGGCCATAGTGGCTAATACTGACTGTCTTCTGTGTTCCAGGTTCTTTTCTAAACACCTTATTCTATTAACTCAGTTAAGACTCAATGTGGGCCTGAGGTAAGTACTAACATCTTCTCCATCTGGCAGTTAAGGAAAGTGAATTACAGTAAGGAGTGAAGCAATTTTGAACATGAACACTGAAATGGCTGAGCTGGGACTGAAACAGGCAGTATGATATTCATGTATTACTTAATCCTAGGTTTCCATAAAACCAGCTTCTTTATAGTAAAAGGTAACGAATTTTTTTTCAGGTAATTAAAACAAGACATCAATCAATTCTGAAAGACCTATGCATACATGAGAAAAGTAAGTCTACATAAGGGATGAAGAGGGAATTTTTTAGTAGGTAGACAAAACCTAAATTATTTACTCATTTGTTCATTCAAGAAACAATTATTAAGCTGAGATTTTTTTTTTTTAAATTTTTGGTATTTGTGTCAATTCAAAGATCAACAGCTCATCACATATTCCTCTGGTTTGCTTACTGTTATTTCTAAATTAAACATAACAGTTAAAATATGGACTTTTAGAATCTGTTGAAATCATATTTGATATAAGAAGAAAAAACAAAGGATAATTGCTATTTATGTTTCTCTGATTTTCTTTTGTAGCTAAACAGAAAACATAAAATTCAGTGAGATTCATCTCTGGGCTACCATTATGAGTATTAATATAAATGCTGACATCTTTTACATGTCAGTACTTCTTTTTTTGAATACTTTCATTCATTTCGTTTTGGCGGGATCTTCACTGCCGCATGGGCTTTTCTCTGGTTGCTGTGTGCAGACTTCTTGCGGCGGCTTCTCTTGTCCTGGAGCACTGGCTCTAGGGCATGTGGGCTTCAGTGCTTGCAACTCCAGGGCTCGAGAATGTAGGCTCAATACTTGGGGCTCACGGGCTTAGTTGCTTCCTGGTACGTGGGATCTTGCTGGACTAGGGATCCAACCCGTGTTTCCTGTATTGGCAGGTGAATTCTTTACCACTGAGCCTCTAGGAAAGCCCAGCATGTCAGTACATCTTGATGATTTATGAATGTTCAGATGTTACGTTAGATTTAACAGTTTTAAGTCTTCTCTGTCTGTTTTTTAACCATTTGTTATCCAAAAAGTTCACTTACACTGAATGCAGATGTCTATATTTCAGATAATCAGCTTGTGCTTTATGAAGGCATGTTACTGGGCAAAATATTATATGAGAAATAGGGGAAGCAGCAATGAGGGTTCAATCTCTGGGTTGAGAAGATCCCCTGGATGGGGCAAATGGCTAGCAACTCCAGTGTTCTTGCCTGGGAATTCCATGGACAGAGGAGCTTGGTGCGCTCCAGTCCACGCGGTCAGAAAGAGTCGGACATGACTCAGCATGCACACACACACACTGGACAAAATTCCTTGAGGGACAGGGAAAGCAGCAATGGCAAGATTTGACTGTGGTCTATTGATTGGTTATTGCCTTACATACCTCTTTTTGTGTAATAAACACTTCTACATGGAGACACAGCATCTGGAATTAGTAGCATTCAAGGCCGAGAACTATCATGTGGCCTGTGGACCACGGGGGCCCTGGTGTGGGCAGGACCATTGGCATCATACTCAGGGTCTACTGATCAGGATCAGGTCTACTGATCCTCTGAGAGCACTGCTCTTTGCCTCCTCACTTTGCAAGAAGTCCATGTATGACTCCATACAATTTGGTACCCCAAAGCTTCTCTTTGGCATGAGGATTATTTTGAGCTGAAAACAATCAAGGCCGCAAAGACACAAAAAGAAATGTTGGCTTTTCAACATAGCTCCCTAAAGTTTACACAGTAGGTCTGTTCCCAGAAGACAGCAATTAGCAGAGATATCTACAAAAAAATAGGGACTAGGTCCGGTGGGGGAAACTCGGGCAGGGCCTAGATCAGAGTCGACTCCGTGACCCACTGTGTCTTTAGGACCCAGCAAACGTTCATTTATCAACCGTTCGCTTTTTCATCCTCAGATCTATTGTCTCCCTTCCCTTTGAGGTCCCAAACTACTATTCCTAACATCTTCTTGTCTTTAGCTGAAAATGGTGTTTAAAGTGAGGGCCTCAGTCAATTCTGGGGAGTTAGCGTTTCTGGGTCTCTCCTAGGTATACATGTTATTAAACTTTTATTTGACTTTCTGCTATTAGTCTGTCTCATGTCAATCTAATTCTCACACCAGGCAGAAGAACCTAGAAGCATAGAGGAAAATTTCTTCCTTCCTTATCTTGTCAAATCTAGCAAGTAACTATCTCATTGCTGCACTTCTTTCTCACTTCCCTTCAAATCGCTAGATCGGAGATATTTTTACTTTATTTTATCTTTTAAGGAAAGGTAGTTAACTGCTTTCTCTGGTCCTTGTGAAAGGCATATTTAAAAATCTGAAGGCTAATGATAAGAAGCTAGTGGTTCTGAATTCTAACAATACAGAATTCTGAAAAGTCTAGCTCTTCAACATCTACCTTCAGCATTATCTTTCCTTTGGGGTAACCTTACTGCATTGCAATCAATACGCTATGAAGTATTTGATAATATAATTTTACCACTGAATGAAAAGCGAATAGAAAATAGTTTGTTACATGAGATACATGTATAGAAAATACAACATATTTTTAAAAAGGAAAATGCTTGGTATGTTTATCAATTAGGATACATAAATATTGTTATTATAATCAATGTTTCCTTATAATGACAAGTATATAAGTAAAATTTTACAAACCTAGTTTTTATTAAGTACAGAATTTCCCTAAAACTAGTTGTACACAAAAGAAAATACCTTTTAAAATGACATTTGAATTATGTATCCACAGTGCTCACAGATAATGGATTTCTAGGTCTGTAGACCAAAAAGCAATAAGAACAAAGAAACAAACAAAAAACCCCATTAAATTTAACTATGACTTACGTAAGGAATTGAAATTAAACCAAGGAAAATGCAAACAAGAGGCCACTTAGTCTAACACAACATGTTGTCAACCAAGATGAAAGTGCCATGAAATAAAATCACAGAATTATGAGTAGATCAGGCAAATTTGCAAATCTAAAAAATAAGATCTCTTGAAAGACAATCCCTGCCTGAATCTGAGGGCACACCATGCCCTGGTCGAGAACTGTCGTTTGCTTTTTAAAAGGCAGATTGTGACTAGTATAATCTCCCAGAATATGATAAAATGTGTTTCATTACTTGGGGATATGAAGAGAATGAAAATGGTATATTATTAAAAACGAAAACAAAACAAAGCAAAATACAGCATTGTGAGCCACAAGCACAGAGCAATGAACGTTGTAGAATTAAAAGGATAAAGCACATATTAAGGAACCTAAAAGCAAAGAGAATATCAAGTATTAAAAAGCAGAGCTGGGTGAATATCCAATGTTGCTTGAAATCAATTTTCACAAAAAATGATATTGAAATGTGTCTTTGTACACATTTATTTACAAAAGGAAATAATATTTCCATAAACCAATGCTAAAAGTTGTATTACCTAATTACCCTGATTTGAAATAGGTTAAAATGCAAACAAAATCTGAATTACTTTACTTATGGAAAACTTGCAGAAGCATAAATGTGAAAGTTTAGTCAGTAAGTATACTTAAGTTCTAATTATGTGTCTAGCATCATTTTAGATAATACTGTGTGAGGAAAGTGGAAAAGGGAGGATTAAAAAATAAACAGATTTTCTTTGTGAATTCCATGTAATTATTTTTCTAAAAATGTATGCTGCTGCTGCTAAGTCACTTCAGTCGTGTCCGACTCTGCATGACCCTATAGATGGCAGCCCACCAGGCTCCCCCGTCCCTGGGATTCTCCAGGCAAGAACACTGGAGTGGGTTGCCATTTCCTTCTCCAGAGCATGAAAGTGAAAAATGAAAGTGAAGTCGCTCAGCCATGTCCGACTCTTAGCGACCTCATGGACTGCAGCCTAGCAGGCTCCTCCATCCATGAGATTTTCCAGGCAAGAGTACTGGAGTGGGGTGCCATTGCCTTCTCCAAAAAATGCATAAACATATGTAATAAATACATAATGTAAACAAAAAGAAAATTATGGGTTATGCTAGTAAGCATGTTAGAAGTTGTAAAAATACAAACCATGTGGACAGGAAAAAACAAAAAGGAGATATTATGTGAACCAAGCATTGCAAAATGAATATATCAATAAGTGGAGGGAGACACCCGAGTCATATTATTATGGAGAATAATATGCTATACAGCAAAATAAACCATGGAGTGTCAACACCAAACTTTACTCAACTGCCTCTGGGTTTTTTTTCACCTGAAGTCTCATTATCAACTTAAATACAGCCTGTTGAATTTTGAATTCTTCCATTTTTTAATATTATGTTTCTGCCTTTGAATCCATTGCTTATTCGTATAATCAAGGCATTACATTGTCTTGATTTTATTCATGTATTTGTTAATTCACATACTGATTCATTCATATACTCCCTGACCAGATACAGATATAGAGTTTACACTGGGCTATATATATGTCCACCCCTCCAAATTCATGTGCACTCAAAAACCACATGATGTGACCTTATTTGAAAATGAGGTCTTTGAAGATGTAATACTTAAAGTGTAAATGAGTTCATCCTAGTTAAGGCTAGGCTCTACCTACAAATCCTGGTGTCCTTACAAGAAAAGGAGGTGGCACAGAGACAGACTCACAGAAGGAGAAGGTCATGTGATCATGGAGGCAGAGACTGAAGGGATGTGACTATAAGCCAAAGTGTTGACAACCACCCAGAGCTAGTGAGGGGCAAGAAAGTATTCTTCCCAGAGCATTCAGAGGGAGCTTGGCTTTGTCAATACCTTCATTTTGGATTTCTAGCCTCTTGAATGCTATAAAAATAAATGCCTGTTTTTTGCTTTTGTTTTAGCCACCCAGTTTGTGGTTGTTTTTTAGAGCAGCTCTAGGGAACTAATAGAGATACAGATGTAGATATAGGTAAAAGAGGCTTCATCTATGCCAGCCGACTGAGATTTTGAAGATGAGTAAATTTGAGTGCATGCTCTTCAGAGGTTGAGAGTCTAATGCAGAAAATCTGGGAATCAATTTTTAATTTTTTGTTGTTGAAACAGTCACCATGAGCCCTGAGCTTCCGTGCACATTCTTGCCGAGTGTGCCAGATGGCAAGCCTTATCTGTCCTGATACTGGACAGTTTCCGTAGCATGTCAACAGACAGGTAAGTAGGTCAAGGCAACCTCAGCCTGATGGTGACCACTGTGTGACTATGCACCTCGCCAGGGGAGGGAGACTAGCTTGTTTACTGATTGCTGTTATTGTTGTTTAGTCGCTCAGTCATGTCTGTCTCTGTGACCCCATGGACTGCCCCCTTCCAGGCTCCTCTCCATGGATGTCCCAGGCCATACTGGAGTGGGTTGCTATTTTCTTTTCCAGGGCATCTTCCCAACCCAGGGATCGAACCCCAGTCTCCTGCAAGTCTCCTGCTTTGCAGGTTCATTCTTTACCACTGAGCCACCAGAATATTTTTTTTGCTCAAAAGCTGTTGGGCTCTTGGTGCTGGGTTTTTCAGCTGTGATGAAATCCCACCATATATAAAGCATCTATTTGGACCCATCACTTCATCCCTGTGTGCACTGGAGTCAAGGGGACCTTACGAAAAATATGCTGGTGTGTTCACCGCTTTGCTGTGTGGTAATAAGGTCCTTTGCTCCAGACTCAGGAGTGTCTTTTGTCAACATCCATGAAAAGTAACAGGCTCACACATTAGCCCACAAGTAGGGTAAAATAGCAGAATCCTACACATTTCTTGACACTTCTTTCCTATCCTGTTATTTACTAAATTTTGTCAACATTTTCAGTGTCTCTTAGCCTTATCCATAGTGCCACCAAATCATTAATTAGATTATCAAAAATTTAATTGCTTTCTAAACAAACATGCATGTCACCTCGGATGGAGAGAACAACTGAATCTTCACTGCAAAGTTCCCAATATAGCACTGCAGGCTCTTGCATCCACATGCAATGCCTGCAGTATGTATTTTACTATCCATCTCCAAGCACTTCCTTCACATTATTAGTTAAATAGGCTAACTTCCCACCTTTGTTTAAATAGTTTCCTTTGTTCAGATAGCTGCATCAAACTCTGCTTAAATCCTGTTCTTATATTAATGGACAAACCTAGCAGAGACTCTGGAAACTGTCTTTAGCTCTCCTCATCCCTTGGTGATTCTGAACTCATTTAAAGGATCTCTGTACTTACATACAGCCTGTGCCTTAACTGAACCCCTAAATGATGTTCAGCTTGAGGACTGATTGCAATATATTATTTTTTTTTTGTTCTTGGAGCCCAGCAAAATGTACAATACATAGAAGTAGGAAATAATTATGTACAGTGAAAATAACAACATGATACATAAAATGAATGCACAGTGGGATTTAAAGAAATCATTCCCTTTTAAACAGTGTAAAACACTGTAAAAAGCTCATTTGTTTATGCTATGTATTTAAGAAATGGCTTTGAACATGAAGCATTGAATGTAACACCGTGGGTATAAAAATTAACTTGACCCCATTTCATAGCTTCTCAGAGGAGACAGAGATGTGCTAAACTGATGCAAGAACAAAGAAGGGACAAAAGAGTTGCACCAGCAATTAGTGTACATTACCATAAATTCAACCCTGTGCCTTTCAGGGAAGCCAAAATTAGTGTTTATGTTTAACTGAAATCTTTACAGATGTACGAATCAACCTCTTGAACATCGTGAGAAAATATATTCTGTTGAGTGTCATGAAGGTGACTAAGAAAATTAATTAGATCAGCACTCACAGTGTACTGTGAGTCAGAGAATCATGGAAATTACAGCAGAATTGGACCTTGGAGATCACCTTGTCCAACACCTTCATTTGGCAGATGAGGAAATTGAAACTAGATTGGTAAGGATAATTTCCCAAGGTCACACAGATAATTAGTAGCAGAACAAGACCTCGAACATAAGTATTCAAACTCCTAACTAGGGTCCTTTCAACTGAATAAAGGTCACGCTGTTCAAAAGCATTAAAAATAAAATAGAATAAAGAGCTCCACAATCAAGCATGTTCTAAAAAAGTAAAAGTGAACATATATATTATAGAATGTTATGGAAAGATATGTGGATATATATATATATGTATTATAAAATATGTTATAGAAAGATATGCAGATATGCATATGTTTCTGCCTTTCTAAAAAACTTTTACATTTGTTCTTCTTAAAAAATATGTTGCACATTTCATCTTAACAATTATTATTAACATGAAAGCTTTGTTGATAATAATAAAGATGTATAAGCAGCAAAAATGAGACAGCTATTCTGAATATGTAATTGATTTTCTGCACAGTTCATTTGATTACATCTTAAGAAGTTTGCTACATTTCCACAAATGAGTCTAATACCTGAAAATTAAGATCACAATGCAATGGTATGGCAGAGACTACAATTTGTTTCTTCATATTTATTCTTTCTTTCTTGGCATAGTAATCAACTTTTTCACTGAGCACACCATTACACAGCCAAAGGTCACCTTTCCTAACCTTTTGTACAGTGAAAGTGGTGTAAAAATAGGTTCTGGTCTCTAGGTTGTAATTGGGATGGTACGTTAACTTTTGGGTCATGCTTTCAAAGGAAAAATGTGTGCTCTATTTTCCATTTCTCCCTCTGGGCTGCTGGGATGGAGTCACTATGGTGACAGCTGAAATAGCCATCTTGTGGCCTAAGATCAGATCTGTGTGTGGAAGATGGTAACACAACAGCTAAAGGAACCTAGGACTCTAATACTGCGAAGCCCACATATCATCCCTAAAAAGTCCTAAGCAGTTACTCCCATAAGATGGAAAGACACTTCTAGCCCATGTAAACTATCATTCAAGTCTTCCTTTTCATAGCAGCTTATCCTACAACTGACCTCACACGAACAGGATTGATTTGGCTGGGAAATTGATATGTTTACATTAATTGACAATTTTATGTTCAGAACATTAGACAGTTAGATTAAGAAAAAAAACAAGCCTTTGCCTGACTTCATGCTGACAGCAATTCTTTCATCCTAAGAGGAATTTGAAAATATAATCATCCATTTAATAATTCATTGCATAGCAATATTGATTTACAAAAAAGGAATAATTTTTTAAACTATTTTTCTACACTTTCCTTAAGTTCACCTTGAATTTAGAGGAGTAGCTGCTATAATAAAAGGAAGTAAATTCCACATTCCTCCTTCTACCATAGTCTGCTTGACTGCCTCTCCTCCGTGCTTATCTGGATACTCCAGAGGAATATCCTGTTAATAAAATTCTACCATGTGTGCATACTAAGTCCTTTCAGCTGTGTCTGACTCTTTGCGACCCTACGGACTGTAGCCCACCAGGCTCATCTGTCCATGGGATTCTCCAGGCAAGAATACTGGAGAGGGTTACCATGCCCTCCTCCAGGGGATCTTCTTGACCCAGGGATTGAACCTACATCTCTTATGTCTCCTGCATTGACAGGTGGATTCTTTATCCTTAGCACTACCTGGGAAGCTCACTTCTACCATAGGACTTAGCATCTATTCTATACTAATACTAATCAATAATACTAATTATATTACCACTAATTCTATACTATACTCCTCTATCTTAGTATTACAATAATTTATTTACTTATCTTTACTCTCCACTGAAGGCAGGATACCTCATGATAGATCTTTTAACTCCCAGCTTACAGACAATGTTCAGTGTCTTTGCATTTTTTCTTTCCATTTCCCAGATTTATCCAAAACTCTATTTTATCTAAACTCTTTCTCATCTTTCATGCCTCTGCTCAAATCTTACTTATTCAGAGACTCTCCTATGTCAAATGACCCTCTCCTCCAGTCATATCAATCCATCTGTTTATTTTCTCCGTAGATTTTAACCTTATCCAAAATTGTATAATGTATTTATTTGTCAATTGTTTATTATTTGTCTTCCCTCTTACATTCTTCTAGATGCACATTACATAAAGTAGTGCTGGGATTCAGTAAAGGCGAACACGGACACATTTTCTAGCTTTCCTGGATTTACAGGACAGTGAAGGCAACAGTGAACAAGTGGCTCATATGAAAACAAAATATTGACCTTAATTAGAAACGGATCCTATCTAACTCTCAAAAGCATCAATCACAAATTCGGTGAATCTCACCATTGTACACAACATGGGATAAAACTGCAAATGTGCATAAATCAGAAACTTGCAGTATGATGAGTCTTTTCAAATAAACTGTGATTGAAATTGATTCATTTTTTTGATCTTTTTAACATGAATTTATTGTTCTTTTTTCCACTGAAGGGGTAACTATGTATCTGAATAGCTACTCCAAATTTTATTTTTGACACTGGATAACATTAATTTCCTATTTACCAACCTAAATAGAGAATATTCAATTAAAATGGATGCAGTCAATCATTTAATCTGAAGTAGTAACCTATTTTTTTTAAATCCTTAGTTTATCACTAAGGATATCACTGTTTTTTGTACTTTCATATAAAGTACAAAAGCTTGGTTTATATAAAACATTCTGTAAAATATAAGATCAGTCCTTCTCTAAGTTTTATAATCAAATGTTAGTTCTACAAACACACATTTGGTTTTCATCCTGTCTTCTTTTCTTTCTATAAAACTCTGAACACACAAAGTCTCCCCAAACTATACAATCTTTTTTTGTTTTGTCCCCAAATTGTTTAATCGAATAACTAAGTACTATAGCATAGCTAAGCTGACGCATAAAAATAACCATCACTGTGGCTTAGTTTAGATGATATATCTAAAAAGTAATCACATGGTAAGTCCCCAGAAAGTAGTTACCTGCTTTCCTAGATTTTAAATGGCTTTAATCATATTATTTTGTAATTTAATAACTTAATTTTATTTATTCTGCAAATAGTTATCAAGGGACTAGTATATGGTACATAACTGACAATTCATATCTATCTGCCACAGACTGTTTTTTGAAGCTTCTAACTGATAAATCAATTTGCCTATATCAAATAAATAAGACTTGGTTAATGGATAAAGGTTGTCATTATTTACTGATTTCATAGAACTTAAATTCCAACTAGGTCAAGAATTAAATTTCTTTTTCTGGGGTGGTGGGGCTGCCACCCAGCTCGCAGTGGGACCTTGGTTCACCAACTAGGGGTCAGTGGAACCTGGGTCCTGGCAGTGGAAGCACAGTCCTCACCACTGGACCACTGGGGAATTCCCCAGAATTAAATTTCTTAAAGGAGAATTTTGCCCATGATCTGCCAAAACAGGATACAATGCCACACTCGATAGCTCATGATATTTGTTAATAAGATAGGGTCTCAGTATGAACTTTCATTTTATATCTGCCATGGCTTACTAGTTAAACAAATGAATATTGAAATGGCTTTACCTATGCCCAAAGTAGCAGATAATCAGGACAAAGACTAAAGTAAGCAAACCAATTTTCAGATACATGTGGGACAGAGGGATAGTGAATAAAGCATTTACATACAGCCAGTGTTTGGTAAATCCTTGCTGAGTCTATTTATTCATCAAGGCTTGACTTATACCATGTTAAAAAAAAAAAGTTCTTATGCCAATGCCAATTATACAATGAAAAGGACAAAAATACAAAATACTTTTAAAATCTTTTGAATGTGTCTGATTACTACTTCATAAGAACAAACACTTAAAAGTTTTGGTTTGTGAGGTAAATCTACCATGTTTATACAGGACAATCAAATATGATTTTTACTAAGCTTTCATTTATACTTATTTCTGTTTCTGTCAAAACAAAAATGAATCAGTTCAGTTTTATTTGGTACTCTTCTTTACACAAAACCACTCTGTTACTGTCTATTAGGCAAGGATCATGATAAGGGATAGAAGTATGAGAAGGTTAATAACAAACAAAGCTACTCCTTCATTCTTTTATTCTTACTGAACTTTTCCTCTATATAAACCAATTCTAAAATTTATTCAGCTCAGCCAATAATTAAAAACAGAAGTATCTTTTTGAATTGCAATGATAGTAATTTTTTTGTCTCCTAGGTGAAGAGTGTGTGGAAAGACATATTTTTGGTCATCTACATGCAAATAAGCATTGAACTATAATTTTAGTTTGTATTGCTATATTATTTACCAGTTCTTGGAATACTTGTGATTCATGCAGTAGATAATAGGAGCATTATGTTCTTTTAAATACCATTTAAAAAGAACAGGTGCAGCTTCTGAGCAGTAAGGACAATAAACCAATCTGTGTTTGGAGCAGTCTGTCTCAGGTGAAGAATAAGAATGCTACTGACATAATGAAGATTTTTAAACTGTAGTTAATGTTAGCAAACAAAAATTTGTTTCAGTTGCCTTGTTAGCAGTCTTTCTCATTCCTGTAGCATTTTCTACCAAAAGTCACAGAGGATTTATACTGAAACTCCATATACTGTAGTGAATAACACAGAATGATATTTGCTTGTTATACTTCTCAAATCAAGATAGAATAAGAGCTAAATAATGATAGTAAGAATGTGAATCAGTCAGTTTTCTTAGTTTTTCATTTCTTTTTTTTTTTTTTTAACTAAAGAACATTTATTTGTTTCTCACCAAGACTTTATCTTGAGGACGTAACTAAACTGCGCCTCCACTCCCCACCCAAATTTGAAGGAGGATTAGTACAGTGGATGTTATAAAGCAGGTATGAACCCTTTGAGGGACTGGAACCAACATTAACTGACAAAAACCAACTTCCATCTAAATCATCATAAAAATGTTTAAGTGAGTTTTTTTTTGTTTTTTTTTTAATGGTCTTTGCAAGAGAATAGAGGCATTCCTTCCTTGATAATGTTAAACTTGTAATTACTGGGTGATTTATTAAAACTTTTACAATATTTTTTCTCTCAAAGTGTTGAAAAGCTATTAGCAAAGATCATGATGTAATGAAACATAATGTTATTCCTTTAAAATATTGAAGTGTGTTTATAGAATTAAGATGCTGCTATGCATTTATAATCTGATAAAAGTATCATTTTTTCTATCCAATTGTATCACAGCCCTGACTATTCATCTTACTTCTCCCATTTCTCAGCAAAATATTTACCACAGAGTAAATATTTAATGCTATTTACAGAATCAAAACCAGAACATAATAAAACATATTTATTCAGAGTTTACAAGATATAGGGCTCCATAATGATCTATGGGTTTTGTGGTGTCTTTGAAGTATGTCTACAAGTTCTTTGACACTCCTTTCTTCAAGAAGTGGAGCTTAAATCTCTTCTCCTTGAGTGTGTGCTAGATTTGCATATAACACATAGACAATGAAGAAAGTGATTTTATCCTCTGATAGTAAGTAATAAAAAGCTTTGTGTTTCCTTCTTGCTCTTGGATGACTACCTCTGGAGAAAACAAGCTAACATAACAGAAGGATACCCAATGAGATCTTTGAAGCTCTATCAAGGAACTAAAAACTCCTTCCAATAGACATGCCTATGAGCCATCTTGAAAGTAACTCCTCCAGCCCCAGTCAGGCCTTCAGATGATTGCAGCATACCATTCAATTTCATGAGAAACTAAGAAAAAGTATCCAAAGAAGATACTCTCAAAATCATGACTCACACAAATTACAGTATAACCATTTATTATTTAAGCTGCTATTTTAGTTATTTGTTATGCAATCATAGATAATTAATACTTTATAGTTTACAGTAAGACTATAAACTTATTGCTAAGAACTTGTTATAACTTATATGGTTCAGTTCAGTTCAGTTGCTCAGTTGTGTCTGACTCTTTGCAACCCCATGGAATGCAGCATGCCAGGCTTCCCTGTCCTTCACCAGCTCCTGGAGCTTGCTCAAACTCATATCCATTGAGTTGCTGATGCCATCCAACCATCTCATCCTGTCGTCTCCTTCTCCTTCTGCCTTCCATCTTTCCCAGCATCAGGGTATTTTCCAAGGAGTCAGTGCTTTGCATCATGTGGTCAAAGTACTGGAGCTTCAGCTTCACCATTAGTATTTCCAATGAATATTCAGGACAGATTTCTTTTAGGATTGACTGGTTGGATTGCTTGCTGTCCGAGGAACTCTCAAGAATCTTCTACAACACTGTAGTTTATAAACATCAATTCTTTGGCACTCAGTTTTCTTTATAGTCCAACTCACACATCCACACATGACTACTGGAAAAACCATAGGTTTGACTAGATGGACCTTTGTTGACAAAATATTGTCTCTGCTGCCTAGTTTGGGCATAAGTTTTCTTCCAAGGAGCAAGCATCTTTTAATTGCATGGATGCAATCACCATCTGCAGTGATTTTGGAGCCCCCCAAAATAAACTCTGTCACTGTCTCCATTGTTTCCCCATCTATTTGCCATGTAGTGATGGGACCAAATGCCATGATCTTAGTTTTCTGAATTCTGAGTTTTAAGACAATATTTTACTCTCCTCTTTCACTTTCATCAAGAGGCTCTTTAGTTCCTCTTCACTTTCTGCCAAAAGGGTGCTGTCATCTGCATATCTGAGGTTATTGATATTTCTCATAGCAATCTTCATTCCAGCTTGTGCTTCAGCTAGCTTGGCATTTGCATGATGTACTCTGCATATAAGTTAAATAAGCAAGGTGATAATATATAGCCGTGACCTACTCTTTTCCTGATTTGGAACCAGTCTGTGGTCCCATGTCCAGTTCTAACTGTTTCCTGACCTGCATACAGGTTTCTCAAGAGGCAGGTCAGGGTGTCTGGTATTCCCATCTCGAAGAATTTTCCACAGTTTATTGTGATCTACACATTCGAAGGCTTTGGCATAGTCCATAAAGCAGAAGTAGATGTTTTTTCTGGAACTCTCTTGCTTTGTCAATGATCCAACAGATGTTGGCAATTTGATCTCTGGTTCCTCTGCCTTTTCTAAATCCAGCTTGAACATATTGAAGTTCACAGTTCACGTACTATTGAAGCCTGGCTTGGAGAAATTTGTGCATTACTTTGCTAGTGTGTGAGATGAGTGCAATTGTGCAGTAGTTTGAGTACCTTTGGTATTGCCTTTCTTTGGGATTGTAATGAAAACTGACCTTTTCCAACCCTGTGGCCACTGCTGCATTTTCCAAATTTGCTGGCATATTGAATGCAGCACTTTCACAGTATCATCTTTTAGGATTTGAAATAGCTCAACTGGAATTCCATCACTTCCACTAGCTTTGTTTGTAGTGATGCTTCCTAATGCCCACTTGACTTCACATTCCAGGATGTCTGGCTCTAGATAGGTGATCACACATCATGGTTATCTGGGTCATGAAGATCTCTTTTGTATAGTTCTTCTGTGTATTCTTGCCATCTCTTCTTCATATCTTGGCTACTGTTAGGTCCATACCATTTCTTTCCTTTATTGTGTCCATCTTTGCATGAAATATTCCCTTGGTAGCTCTAATTTTCTTGAAGATATCTCTACTTTTTCCCATTGTATTGTTTACCTCTGCTTCTTTGCATTGATCACTGAGGAAGGCTTTCTTATCTCTCCTTGCTATGTTTTGGAACTATGCATTCAAATGGGTATATCTTACCTTTTCTCCTTTGCCTTTAGCTTCTATTCTTTCCTCAGCTATTTGTAAGGCCTCCTCAGATAACCATTTCACCTTTTTGCATTTCTTTTTCTTGGAGATGATATGATCACTGCCTCCTATACAATATCATGAAGCTCAGTCCATAGTTCTTCAGGCACTCTATCAGAGCTAATCCTTTGAATGTGTTTTTCACTTCTATTCTATAAGGGATTTAATTTAGGTCATACCTGAATGGTCTAGTGGTTTTCCCTACTTTCTTCAATTTAAGTCTAAATTTTGCAATAAGGAGTTCAGGATCTGAGCCACAGTCAGCTCCCTGTCTTGTTTTTGCTGACTGTATAGAGCTTCTCCATCTTTGGCTATAAAGAATATAGTGAATCTGACTTCGGTATTGACCATCTGGTGATGTCCATGTGGGCAGTTATATTTATTCACATGACAAAAATATAAGATAGTTTACTGTGTGTGTGTGTGTTTTAATCGCTCAGTCATGTCCAACTCTTTGGGACCCCTTGGACAGTAGCCCTCGAGGCTCCTCTGCCCATGAAATTCTCCAGGCAAGAATACTGGAGTGGGTAGCCATTTCCTTCTGCAGGGGATCTTCCCGACCCAGGGATCGAACCCGGGTCTCCTGCATTGCAGGCAGATTGTTTACCATCTGAACCACCAGGGGAGTCCTCGATAGTTTGCTACACAGTGCTAAAATAATTAAGTAACTAACAATAAGCAATAATTAAATAATTTACACTAAATACTATTGAGTCTTATTGTGAAAATGACCTATAGCTCAGGAATCCAACTCCTGAGTGCATATCACAGATGAATTCTCCACAGATCAGGGGCAGAACCTGAAGCTGCATGTCCATTGTGACAAAGTATATGTTGGTGGGGGTTGGAATTTGTTTGGGTGCAAACACTCAGGAATGTAAGATAAGTATGGTGGATGCCTACTATAAGATACATACAACAATCACAAAATATAGGTACAGAGAAATGTATGGATCTTACAAAATTGCTTTATGAAAAAAGTAAGAAACAAAATGCAGAATATAACTAATGCAAATTAAATATGCATACTCAAATATCATCTCTACATATTTTACAATGACATCAGTGCAGTTTAGTTCAGTCACTCAGTCATGTCTGACTCTTTTCAACCCCATGGGCTGCAGCAAGCCAGGCCTCCCTGTCCATCACCAACTCTTGGAGTTTACTCAAACTCATGTCCACTGAATCGGTGATGCCATCCAAGCATCTCATCCTCTGTCGTCCCCTTCTCCTCCTGCCTTCACATTTAAAGACACAGATCAAGCCCAATACAATGAGCATAGAATGAAAGGGGAGATAAAGAAGAAATAAATATAATATTGTATACATAAAGTGAGACAAAGTCCTAGCATAGATAGAAATTGATAACTATGAGCTGTGTATATGATGTACTCAAATCTCTGTTCCTAAGTTTCATTAAAAAAAAAAAAAAACTAGCTAAACAGATAAAACAAAAACCATCAACTCTGTTTCTTATATTTGGGGCTTAAGAATACAATAGTGCAGAAAAGACATGTTCTCCTTGCCAATTTCGTTCTCAAAATATAAGTGAAACAATAAATAAGCAGGAAATATTAAATAAGCATAAGTTCTACAAAAAAGATTAACAGTGTGATGTGTTAGAGTGTAAGGTACACTGACTCCTGTGAAAAGATAGCCTTGTGAAAGCCCCTCTGTGGAGGTGATATTTGAACTGAGAACTGAATGTTTGGAATTCACTCTCTTTGCAAAGCTGAGCAAAGGATGTGTATTCCAGGCAGAGTGCAGATGCTTTGGGTTGGCATGAAAGGGATAACAAAGATCAGTGTGGCTGCCACGTGATGAGTTAGCTGAGAGTGATAAAACAGAGGCAGATCAAGTAGGATTATGTTAGTCTTAGGAGGCAGGTTTGGATTACAGCCTGAGGGTGACATAAAGAGCAAGAAGGAAAAAAAAAAAATGTTTTACAAAGAAAAGCTGTGTAGAAAGAAAATTTTACAAAGAAGATTCTGACTGTTATGTGGAGAGTGAATTTAAAGAAAGATGAAGGCAGAAGTGGGATGAGACAGACTGGTTATACCACAGCTGTTGCTATCATCCAGGAAGATGTGATGCTTGCTTAGGCAATGATGGGAGGAGTAGGTTTAGAAAGATCTAGGTAAATGGATTAGAAGAATGCTAATAAGAGTTATTGCTGGATGGCATATGTAGCATGAAGGAGAGAGAGAAAGAAAGGATGATTCCTATGATTTTTATTTGTGCAACTAAGTGGATGGGGACACTGGTACATAGTGGGAATGTTTTATGTAAATATTATTGGTTTAAATGCATCTTTTGTGGATAGAGTCACTTATCTTAAATCAGACAGTAAAGCATAAACATAATTGAGAATTAACTCTAAAAAGAAAAAGATGAAAATAATTTTCCCTCTGTTAACCTGAATAGAGATATCAGTAAATTGATAATAGTTAGACATCCCCCACCCCATCTCAGAGTTACAATAGGATTTGAGATCAGAAATTTGAATATTACAGATCCTGGGTTCTCATAAACTCTGTCTCTTATTAGATCTTGGATATGATTTAAGACAATTATATATCTCTGACTCTACTTGCTCACTAGTCAATGGGGATAGTTATAGTACATCCCCCATGAGGGTTGCACAAGCTAAAGGCATACAAAGAACTTTCCACAGTGCTTGAAACAGAAACCCATCAATACTGTGTCTCTCAGAAACAATACCTAAAATCTAAACTGATTATTTTCCCTTTCCTGAAAGATCTATTTTCCTAGATGAAACTTTTTTTCTGTTCCAGGAAGCATGAGAAACGTTGAGGACAAATATTGAGTCAAATAATAAAGGTTCTGACCATTTAGACACTACTATCTAACAAGAAAGAAAGATGTTAATCAAATAATCACATGAATCAATATAACATGACTTTTGTGCAAAGTGTAAAAGGTCCAGGTAGACTGTGCTGTGGTGGGGGCAGGGCATGAAAGTGAGTTAGGGATTATGGGCAAAGACTCAGTGCTGGACTTGAGTGTTTGAAGAAGGTGGGGCTGGTGTGGAGGGTGCAACAGTGTGGGCAGGGTTGCAACAGTATGGTCAGCAGGAGGTTAAAGCAAGCTGGCCAGATGGGAGACTTCAATTTTATCCCAGAGCAAGTGGGTGGAAATGGAATTGCATGATCTGATTTATACAATTATAACATATATCTTCCCCTTCACGGATCACTGCCTTGTCATGGTGAAGGGGCTAGTATAACTTGGTGGAGCTATGTATCATGCTGTGTAGGGCCACCCAAGATGGACAGGTCATAAAGGAGAGTTCTGAGAAAACGTGATCACTGGAGGAGGGAATTGAAAACCACCCCGGTACACTTGCTGTGAGAACCTCATGAATACTATAAAAGGACAAAATGATATGACACCGAAAGATGAGTCCCCCATGTCTGAAAGTGTCCAATATAATACTGGAAGAGTGGAGGAGAACTACTAATAACCCCAGAAAGAATGAAGCTGCTAGACCAAAGCAGAAATGATGCTCAATTGTGGATGTGTTTGGTGATGAAAGTAAAATCTGATGCTGCAAAGAGCAGTATTGCATAGGAACCTGGAATGTTAGGTCCTTGAATCAAGGTAAGTAGGGCATGGTCAAGCAGTTGGTAAGAATAAATATCAATATCTTAGCAATCAGTGAACTAAGATGGATGGGAATGGGCAAATTTACTTCATTTGACTGTTATAGCTACTACTGTGGGCAAGAATTCCATAGAAGAAATGGAGTAGCCCTCATAATCAACAAAAATGTACAAAATGCAGTACCTGGGTATAACCTCAAAAATGACAGAATGATCTCGGTTTGTTTCCAAGGCAAGCCATTCAACATCACAGCAATTCAATGCCTAATTCAATGCCTACCATTGATGCTGAAGAAGCTGAAATTGATCAGTTCTAGGAAGACCTAGAAGACCTCCTAGAACTAACACCAAAATGATGTTCTATTAATCACTGGGGACTGGAATGCAAAAGTAGGAAGTCAAGAGATACCTGGAGTAACAGGCAAGTACCAAAGAATTGATGCCTTCAAACTATGGTGCTGGAGAAGACTGAGAGTCCCTTGGACAGCAAGGAGATCAAATCAGTCAATCTTTAGGAAATCAACCCTGAATACTTATTGAAGGACTGATACTGACATTGAAACTCCAGTATTTTGGTCATCTGATGGAAACAGCTGACTCATTGGAAAAGTCCCTGATGCTGGAAAAGATTGAAGGCAGATGAAGAGGACATCAGAGGATGAGACGGTTGTATGGCATCACCAATGCAATGGACATGAATTTGGGCAGGAGAGGCCTGGCATTGCTGCAGTCCATGGGGTCCTAAGAGTCAGACACAAATGGGCAACTGAACAACAATAACAACAACAACAAAAACATATACCTTAGCCCATGTATTTTGGGGGGGGGGTATTTAATTGGCATCACTGACTCAATGGACATGAGTTTGAGTAAACTCCGAGGGTTGGTGATGGACAGGGAGGCCTGGCGTGCTGTGATTCATGGGGTCACAAAGAGTCAGACACGACTTAGCGGCTGAACTGAACTGACTGAATTTGCATAATATTCACAAATTAAATAAATGAGGAGTGATAAATTGACAGCCTTTAGGATAACTGGTCCTAGAGAGTTGGAGCATGAGTCTATAGGGCAGGATGACAATTCTCTGAAGGAAGCAAAGAAAAATCCAGATGTGGAGTGTGTTCCACGTCCTCTTTACTATAAGTTTAGTGACATGGATCACCTGCTTTAATCCATTTGGAATTCAGGGAATATTTGACATCTAGAGTAGTAAATGAATATATTTTAATTAGCATCAAAAGCAGTTGCCAAGGCCTAGTTTGATAAAATTTCAGCCTTGTTTAAATCTTTCTAAAAAACTGAGATGGCCTTAATTGAATTAATCATTATAAGGCAATATAGCATTTGTTATTAGAAATGCCTCTGGGAATTAATCTGTAGAACTGCTATGAAAATTCTCAATTAAAATTGAGAATCAGTAATGTTGCCATTATAGAATATTTAAACAAGATGACTTGGATGATATATATTTTGCTTAAGATTCTCCATAAAATTCTTTTATGCAAATGCTTCTGGGAATGTTTCCTGTTTCAAAGATGCTCTAATGTTATGTTTTTTTTCCCACTTGTTGGTAGAATTTGGAGGTCTTTTGTTTTAGTACAATACAGACGACACTTTCAAAGTTTTTGGAAATGTGTTGTTATTTTTAACAAATTGCTTATACTTAATTGTGGTGTATGTGTATATGGACAACAGAAACCACTTTTGGAAATCAATGTAATATTGTAGGAATAGCCAGAAATCATACATTTATATGCTTCCTATCCCATGGAGGTAGCAATTGCCTTGCCAAATACAAATATGTTTGCATTTAATATAATGACCATAGATATTTGCATCTTAACACTTTGATTTCAGTTTATGGCCCCAGGATAAACAAGAGCATCAATCCATTCATTTCAAATGATGTTTTAGAAGGGAATAGGTTATAAATTATAAATAAATGAATAATTGCTTCTGCCTTAGTTTACATCCTTCCTTTGAATATTTTAGAATATTTACAATTTGAGTAAGATAAAATGAAATATATGACATTTCAGTCTATTTTGTCAAAATATATTTCTGTCTAATTCTATTTCTGTCTAATACATAAATGTATAAAATAATACCTACATTGCTATAATATCTAGCTTCTTGATGAACAAAATTACCACAAATGTACAAAAAATTAAGTCTGCAAATAATAAGACAAATAAGACAGACAAGCACAAATGTGCGTGTCTGCCTGTGTAAAATCTTCTGTTCATTCACTTACATTAAGAGGGCACATGCCTTAGGTTTCTGTCTTTTTAATGGTTAAAAAAAAAATTCTGAGCTTGAAATCCTACTACAGTGCAATTTTATTAAAATAATATTATTATCTGAAATATCCAGAATGTTATATTACTTTCATTTTTTTCATTCCCTTTAGCTTTTGTTTAAATTTTTAAAAAATCAATTCTATTTATCTGACTCAAAAGTTCTGAAAAAGTTGACTTAATTAGCACTATACTCAAAGGTCCAACAGGCATTGCTTAACAAAAATCATCTCTTTTAAACATATATCCAGCCACCATAACTTTTTAACTCAGTTCGTGTCAGATGGATTCCTTCTTTTCTATTCACATTGGCAAGACACTAGCTACAGTCTTTATTTAAGATATTACTAGGATACACTTCTAATGCTTTTGCCTGCCCTTCCTCTGTGAACAATCTCATTCATCAAAATATTTACCTCTCTGAAATAATGAATTATTGTTATCATTGAAATTTTAATTAACATGAGCTTACAATTTTAGCATATTTTCTTATTTTTCTCTATTCATCATCTAATTCATTTTTATGTTACATACACATTTTTCATATAATCTACATGACTCCTGTAATTTGAGGAGAATAATTATCCCTATCTCAATTTTTACACATAAATAAATTTTAAAATACTTGTTCAAGACACTAGTAAGACGCAAATTTAAGACTAGAAAAACCGTGAAAGGAGTGGTCATCGATTACTGAGCACATACTATATATCAGGCTTTTATTAAATATTTAAAAATCATTTAAACTGGATCCAAATGAATATATTTTATATTAAAACACTTGTAAATGACTGAGATATAGTAAATATGCAATAAAATTGAGCTTTTCTAAACCATCATGATACCTAGATGAATAGGTAATACTCTTTCCTAATTAATTTTATACTTTCTCCCAATGAACAGCTAACCACACGAATGAGGCAAAGAAGCCCAAGCCTCAGATTATTGAATCTTCATTTCAAATGTTGAGCAAGAAGTGGCGAGATATATGTGTGAATCAGAAAATGATTTGGTCACCCATCTCAGAAGGAAATTGGAAGGAAACCCAGAGGTCACGCCTTGGTCATTTGTCCTGCTCTGTCCCCTGTGTCGAGGCAAAGTAGAGGTGGCATTGGTGGGGGACCTGTAGGATTGGAAATCAGAGCAAAAGGAGCCAGCAGTCCATGTGCATGCTTGCAGAACTCAGCTGCGTGCAATCTTACAGAGAGTGGCAACACAGAGAAAGATGATCCCCAGAAAGACTGGCAGAACACCCAATTCTTTCCCTGGGTTCAAAGGGTCAGAGGAAGGCCAAAACACCTGAATCACCTGAAATAAAGATGAGAAAGATGCAGAGGGGAATGCATTTATCAACGGCAGCCTAAGGCTAAATCTTATACACCTTTAAGAGAGCAACAGGGATAGACAAACCTGGAGTTCCACAAAGAGGATACTCATATCCCAGTGGGACTTAGTAACCCCCTGTTAGGTTTAGAGTCAATTCAAGGGTGAAGGAGAAGGGAAAGAAAACCAAAAACCTATAGAGATGATCTGATAACTGAATGCAATGAAAACACAGACCAGAGTTGACTGCTAGATTTAGGAAAAAGATCCCTTAACAAGCTTGGATTAAATTCCTGCATTCCATAAAAGAGTTAGATCAATGACAAAAGACTGCATCATAGAAAAAAGTGATTGATAACCCTTTATTTTATATCTGAGGATGTGACTATCAAAGTCATGCTGTGTCTCATTTTATTTATAATTTAAACATCAAGCAAATCATAACAAATCTTCTTACAGCAAAGAAGAAAGATGAGGAGGTGGCTTAAGGAAAACAAAACATTTTCAAGTCACTGCAAAAAAAAAAAAAAAAAAAGAAAGCTAGAGAATATACTAATTGCTAAGTAAGATCTAGAATTCAGCTAAGCCTTGTCTGCAACCATATAGCACAGGAAGTAAGTCCACATGATTGAGTTTCTCTCCAGGCAATGAATATATGATGCTCGTTATCTCTTTTTGTACCCAACCTTATATTTATTGTAACTGTGTGTTCAGGGTTCCTTATGTCAAATAGAAGGGCTACCCAATAAATAAAACTCAATCCTTGTCTCTGAAAGGCTCACTATCAATTGGAAAGACAGACACAGAAGCAAATAAATATAATGAAAATGTCATAAGTCTTAACTGAGGAATGGAGAACACAGAAGGGCAATTTTTAACTTGTTGGAGAGAAAAGTGGTTAAGAAAAGCTTTCAGGAAAGGAGGTCATATTTCGAATAAGTCTTGAAAGATATAAAAAAATTTATCAAGCAAATAAGAAAAAATAAAGACATTAAGAAAATAACATCCAAGCTGGGCTAACTTGAGATTTTGTAGTTTGTTCTACGTGGTCATAAGCATTTCTCCACTTCAATTTTATTTCTCTCAAATGTTGTTTGTATTGATGTAACCCCCACACACATTTTCACTACTGTTCAAAACTATATTGGTTTGTACTTTAAAACACACATATTATATTAGTCTAAAATAAATACTCTTCTATAGATTAAAAATTATAAAATCTATTATTCTATATGATACTATCATCAATATTATATGTTTTTTGGTGACCATGGGGTCATCTGCTATGAAAAAGTAATTTATCTGGGATGTCTATTTACTTAACCACATTGTATAAAATGTGCCTGAAACAGGAATCTATTTAGGCATATAATCTTATTATTAACTATTGACTTTATCATACATAGAAAAGTTAATTTTAGATTTTTAAAAAATGTTTTATTTACTAAAACCAGAAATTTTAGAGCCAGACCTAATTTAATTTTTGATGTCTTCTCAACATCACAACAATACATTTACAGATTGAAATGCTGAAGTTAAAGCCATAGGGTATGTTTTCAAACTTGGTTTGATGACGTGAACTGTATTCCAAAACAACACTTCAAAGTTGAGTTAGGCACATAATCCAGTGATCACAAAATTAACATCCCGTAGATTCATTCATCAGAAGGTCCTGATTGCCTCTTTCCCCATGTACTGGAAAGCTATTCATAGCAGCAGCTTAAAACCCTTAAGTCTGCCAAGATTCACAGGTGCCTCCTGCTGAGAATGCCCCTATAGTCCTCCACTCTCCCCTTGCAAAAGACACATCTCTATTCACAAGAGGTGAAAAACTTAGAAACAGAGAGGCTATTCTTCAAAATCTTTGAAGCCAATTCAATCTGGAACTTGAGCAGTTGTACCTCCTCTTAACAACAGGTGCAGAATGATACACTGGCTCTCTTATAAATATTCTTGAAAGGATTCCCTTCGCTTTAGCATTTTAATGCCATGTCGCTTTAAATGAGGCCAGCTCTTCCCAGGTCTCCTAATTTTAAATGCATCAACTCTTCCATACTGTACCTAATTTATTCTACTAATGAAAATATCCAGTGTCAATTGGTTTGTGTCTCCTGTGAAAATTTGCTATTAAGATATTGCTATATTTTATAGAGTTGATCTTTTTTACATGAACAAAAAAACCAAAAAATAAAAAACCTTTTATTTATCTATACTAAATTGCTAGACCTCTTGGTGATTTTCCAGCAAAAAAAGAGATGATTTTATGCCTGGAATTTAAATGTACACACCTTTGATTGAGACTAGAATTTGGAGATGATTTGAATTGTGGAGAAAATTGCACCAGACTAAGGCTATTCTTGGAGAAGGAAATGGCAGCCCTCTCTCGCATCCTTGCCTGGAGAATCCCCATGGATAGAGGAGCCTGGTGGCCTGCAGTCCACAGGATTGCAAAGAATCAGACATGACTGAAGTGACTTAGCACATGCAAGGCTATTCTAGAATTATTACCACCATTTTCTAACTGTATAATCTTCTGAACATTATTTGATATTTTAATCTTAATTTTCCCTGTCTGTAAGACAGAATAATAAATCCTGACTTGTATATTTCAAAGAGTTAATTAGAGGATTGAATTGAATATCAGTCATGAAAAAATGTACATCTATAAGCTTAAAAATGTAAGATATAAATATAAAAAACAAGTACAAAAAGGGAAGATCAAATATAAAATATAAAAAGATTCTTTTCTCAGAAGTAAACTTCGGAGAACATTTTTTCATCCTTTTGTTTGACAAAGATTTCTTACAACTGAAAATTGCTAACAACAGAAAATGATTGATAAATTAAATTTCAGCAAAATTTTAAAATTCACTCTTCTAAGGACACCATTAAGAAAATGAAATAGCAAGACAGATGCTGGGTGACTATATTTGTGATTCCTGAAAAAATACTTATATCAGAAATACAAAAAACTGTTACAATTCAATAATGAGAAAAAAAATGCTTGATAAAAATAAAAAAAATATTTGAGCATACACTTCACAGAACATGATGTATGAGTAATCAATTCGAATTTGAAATGATACTAAACATAATTTGTTGTGGGAGCAAGAAAATATTTGGTAGCATTCAAGTCAGAAACCAGAAAACTAAGAATTTAAACATGGTTGGAGCTAAGAACAGAGCTAAGAAATATTTTAACTTTATATAGTTGGCTTTGGGAAAGAAATGATAGCATCCATATTCCTATTTTTTGCTTTCATGGAAGATGCCATCTGAAAAAATCCAATGATCATGAATACAAATTTGAGTGGATTTTGGTTTTTAGTTTTAACAGTGTTAAACAACATGTCAAAAATATTTTTGTACTTAGGAAAGCGCAACTTAAAAATGGAAATTTTAAAATATTGAGTTGAAGTTTTCTTGAGACAACTTAACTATTAAGATGCTCACTTTTGATCTCAGGAATAATTTTATGAGAAAAAATCAGATTAACCATGGTATATTAAACAAATCTAAGATAAAAGGAGAGACTGAAAATAAGCCTGAATGACTATTACCAAAACATTTGCTCAAAGTCTGGCATTTTATTTTTCCTTTTGGAGCTTTAGTATTTTGGCTTGAGAGAGCTTTGGCTTCTGAGCAAAGAATAGAGAGGAAAAGAGGATAGAAAATTCATTCCCTTGTTTAAAATAAAGATAAAAAAATTGAAAATATTTTCAAATCTCACAGAATTATACATCAACATACAGCCACAAGAAGATGGAAGACTGTGAGCCTATAGGTTTGTCTGGTCATCTTTATAAAGATGGTTGGTTCTTGAAGCACAGCAAGAATCTCAGCTCCATTGTAGACTGCACCTAGCACCCTGGGATTGCTATCCCTCTAGACATTACATCCACTTGGTTCAATTTAACTAATCCTTGACAGGTTATAAAGCAAAGAAAGCCAGGTGACAGAAATGTGAAGCACCCCAACTTCTAAGAAAAGGGAAACTGGTTCACCAACAGACTACTCAGAGGTCTGGTCTTTCAGCCACCAACCGAGAGGTGGGCTCCCAGGTCACCCAGCTCTGAAAAGCAACAGGACTTGCTTATGAGTTCCACAGGACTGTAGCAAGCAAAGAAGCAGCTTTCCTGAGTGTGGAAGCATGCCCTGGAGCTAGGTCCCCAGGGCTCGGTGCAGAGACAACAGGCCAAAGCTCCAAGTACCCAGTCTTTTCTGGAAGGGATTTTACTGGAAGTTGTACATCCACTATCTGAGTATGGCTTCTAATTTGCATGCATCTGGGTGCTGAGTGCTACCCTCCCCTTTTAGAAGATATTTCTGCAATGCAAATCAATCATACATTATATTATATCGACAAACTGAAGGATAAAAATCATGTGATCATTCCAATAGTTGTGAAAAAAAAACATTTGACAAAATTCAACATTCTTTTATGGTAAAAGTCAATTTTGTCAGATTTTTTTCCACATCTATTGGAATGATCATATGATTTTTATCCTTCAGTTTATGTAGTGTAACATAAAATTTGCCTGTTTATTGTCTTCCTTACTGCATTAAAACATTAACTTCAAGTTTCTTGGAAATAAAAAAGTAAATAAATGTATTTTGTAAGCTGATGCACCTTGTGTCCATAAATGGCATTAAATATTTGCTGAATAAACAAATAAGTGGTTATAAGATCTAAGTAACATTAATTTTTAAATTTTTCCTTCTTCAGTATGTAAGGCATTTAAAACAGTTCTTTCCAGTCAGGTAAGAATTTCATTTAAAGCCTTGCACTTGAGACATTTCACTTAAAATATTTAACTCTATTTATGATTTAGAAGTGGCCTAATATGTCTCTCACTCTTAACATTTTTAAGATCTAGATATTAATCTAACCTTACAATAGGTGTGTTTGTATGCTCTCTCCTGGACACATCCTCTGTATTGCTATAACCATATATGAAATTGTGACATACACTTAAATATATTCCTAGACTTTACAGTATTTTCTTTGCTATTTAATTACTGTAGCATCATCATCATCATTAGTACCATTATCAAAGTGATAACTTTTGACTGTTTAATAAATGCTGAGACTTACATAAATAAGCCAGTTTAATTACCATGATACTTCTACAAGGTAAGTAGTCTCATTATTCACACATTACAGTTAGGAAAAATGAGACAAAAAGAGATAAATTACTCAAGGCTATCCAGCAGTATAGTCAGGACACTTCTAAAGCACTATCCTATTTCTTTACAATAGATATTAATATCTGGTGATACTTGTCTACTATCATTATCCTCCCCTTATTTAAATATAACTTTCCACCTTCCCTTACTTGTTTTTTCCAGGTAAACTTTGATTAATATGATTTATATTGCATAATATTAATTTGAGGGGGAAGTATATTTCTAAGATTTTTCTCCATTCAGAAACATGACTAAGCTCTTCATTTACTCATAATTTCCCTTAAACAGTTTTGTTTTAGTTTATTTCCTTAGTTATATAATTTGACATTCTTGTGAACATAGTCTGCTATTATATTTTGCTACTGGTTTTGCTCATTTAGTAGGTGGCTACTACTACTACTGATTATTTCTTTACTTATTTTATAGTAACAAATTTGTTTTAAGGTGGTTTAGGTTTTGTTTTCTGCTCTAGTTTATTCTTGGGAGGTTTCCAGATAAATAATCATGCCACCTACAACTAATAACCATACCTTCTTTTAAATATTAATATCTCTAGTTTTGCTAATTCCACCAGTCAGTCAGTTCAGTCAGTCAGTCGTATCTGACTCTTTGTGACCCCATGGACTGCAGCATTCCAGGCTTCCCTGTCCATCACCAACTTCTGGAGCTTGCTCAAATTCATGTCCATTGATTCGGTGATGACATCCAACCATCTCATCCTCTATCATCCCCTTCTTTTCCTGCATTCAATCTTTCCCGAAATCAGGGTCTTTTCCAATGAGTCAGTTCTTCATGTCAGGTGACCAAAGTACCAGAGTTTCAGCTTCAGCATCAGTCCTTCTAATAAATATTAAGAACTGATTTCTTTTAGGATGCACTGGTTGGATGTCCTTGCAGTCCAAGAGACTCTCAAGAGTCTTCTCCAACACTACAGTTCACAAACATAAATTCTTTGGCATTCAGCATTCTTTATTGTCCAACTCTCACATCCATATATGACTACTGGAAAAACCAGACAGACTTTTGTTGGCAAAGTAATGTCTCTGCTTTTTAACATGCTGCCTAGGTTGGTCAAAAGTTTTCCTCCAAGGAGCAAGTGTCTCTAATCTCAAGGCTACAACCACCATCTGCAGTGATTTTGGAGCCCCCAAAAATAAACTCTGTCACTGTTTCCACTGTTTCCCCATCTTTGCCATGAAGTGATGGGACCAGATGCTATGATCTTAGTTTTCTGAATGTTGAGCTTTAAGCCAACTTTTTCACTTTCCTCTTTCACTTTCATCAAGAGGCTCTTTAGTTCCTCTTCACTTTTGCCATAAGAGTGGTGTCATCTGCATATCTGAGGTTTTGATATTTCTCCCAGCAATCTTCATTCCAGCTTGTGCTTCATCCAGCCCAGTGTTTCTCATGATGTACTCTGCATATAAGTTAAATAAGCAGGGTGACAATATATAGCCTTGACATACTCCTTTTCCTCTTGGGAACCAGTCTGTTGGTCCATGTCCAGTTCTAACTGTTGCTTCCTGACCTGCATACAGGTTTCTCAAGAGGCAGGTCAGGTGATCTGGTATTCCCATCTCTTTCAGAATTTTCCGCAGTTTATTATGATCCACATAGTCAAAGGCTTTGGCATAGTCAATAAAGCAGAAATAGATGTTTTTCTGGAACTCTCTTGCTTTTTCAATGATCCAGAGGATGTTGGCATTCCTTGTTTGTTTTTAAATCTAACAAGGATAAATTTTTAAACTTTAGAGACAAAAAAAGTTTATAAATATTCTTATACTAATTTTTCTTTCAATATCTTGATTTAATAAATAATGTTTTCAGGAGAAACACTTGGAGATTATAATATCTGAGGCTGAGAAAAATTCCTTAGCAATGAGTCACTACATAATGCAACATCTTTCTGTTTTCTTCTTATATAGCAGATCACCTGACAAAGTCTAAAATTCCTGTGTCAGTCTTATTCCTCATAAAACATGACCTAATGATCTTCCATAATTAAGTATTCTGACACTGCACATCAAATTTTTTCATGCACACTTGACTACATTTTCTTTTTTTTAGTTTTTTAATTGGAGGATAATTGCATTACAGTGTTGCGTTGGTTTCTGCCATATAAGAACAATGTGAATCAGTCATAGTTATACATAATTATATCTATAGCTATATATCCTCTTCCTCTTGAACCTCCCTCCCCTCTCCCATCCTACATTTCTAGATCATCACAGATAGCCTACAGATCAGACAGTGTATATATGTTTTTGCTACTTTCTCTATTTACCCTACCCTCTCTTGGTTACATTTTCAGTGAAGAAAAATGAAAACTCTTTTGCTGTCACGGTCTTGGAAAAAACAAAAGACAAGCTATGAGTAAGCGCCCTTCTTGTGGTTACAGATTGGCTTGCTGTCTATGGCTTTATATGGATAAACTATTGATATATGGGATCCCAACAAGGTGCTCTTATCCTCTGTGAGGAAAATAATTGGAATTCAAGAAACTAAAATGTGATCCAAAAAAAAGCCACTAGTTCTGTCTGCCCTAGATACTTCATCCGGAGATGAAGATGCCTTGATCTGTGATAGACGGATAACATAGTTGTCATCCTTGGAGACAGCATGTGAGGTGAAGATGACCAAGTACACACCTTTGTCTCTTCTTTTGTGTCCGTGCGTGTGATGAAAGTGAAAGTGAAGTCGCTCAGTCACGTCCAGCTCCTTGCGACCCCATGGACTGTAGCCTACCAGGCTCCTCTGTCCATGGGATTTTCCAGGCAAGAGTACTGGAGAGTGGGTTGCCATTTCCTTCTCCAGGGAATCTTACTGATCTAGGGATCGAACTCAGGTCTCCCACATTACAGGCAGACGCTTTTGATCTCTGAGCCACCAGGGGAGTGTATGTGATAGGTTGGCTCTTGAAATGTGTCAAATCTTGAAAATCCTTGCTGAACTAAGAAGAACTGAAATGGATTAGCTAAAAATGACTGACATTAACTCAGAAATCTCTATACAGCACCATCCTTCTTTGTAAATTCTGCTTGGTGCTCTGTCATTGTTAAATTCAATTTCAGATTTTACAAGGAAAGTTCTCTCTCTCTCTCTCTCTCTCTCTCTCTGTGTCTTCCCAAACAGCTATCAGTTTTCTCCTTATGGACATAAAATGCACCCTCCATGTTCTTCCAGCACCTTTCTTTTTTCCCCCATAAATTACATCTGCTCATTAGTTATTTGCTATTACCAGTCAGTTTCTTAAAATTTTCTTCTAATAAACCTATTCAGTTTCATCTAACAGTTTACTGCCTTTCTTTTAGTATTAAACTTAATGATCATATTTTTAATTCTCAAAAAACTTTCTTATTTTCTGAGGATTCCATTTCATAAATTAATGCCTTTGCATGGACTCAATACCCTCTCACACTTCTTAGCAATAAGGATCAACAGGAGCTGGGACCCTTATTTCAGCAAAAATGGCAAATATGGGAAGCACCATGGTGTAGGGATTAAGAACCTAAATTCTGTAGCCAAATTGCCTAACTTTGAGCCCTAAATCTACCATCACTAATTGAATAAAAAAATTGATACTAGTTGAGTGTTGTGTGCGTTTAGTCATTCAATTGTGTCTGAATCTTGGAAACTCCATGGGCCATAACCTGCCAGGCTCCTCTGTCCAGGGAATTATGCAGGCAAGAATACTAGGGTGGGTTGCCATTCCATTCTCCAGGGGATCTTCCTAACCCAGGGATCGAACCCAGATCTCCTGCATTACAGGTGGATTCTTTAGTACCTGAGCTCAGTTCAGTTCAGTTCAGTCGCTCAGTCATGTCCCACTCTTTGCGACCCCATGAATTGCAGCACCCCAGGCCTCCCTGTCCATCACCAACTCCTAGAGTTTACTCAGACTCATGTCCATTGAGTCGGTGATGCCATCCAGCCATCTCATCCTCTGTCATCCACTTCTCCTCCTGCCCCCAATCCCTCCCAACATTAGGGTCTTTTCAAATGAGTCAGTTCTTCGCATGAGGTGGCCAAAGTATTGTAGTTTCACCTTCAGCATCAGTCCTTCCAGTGAACACCCAGAAGTGATCTCCTTTAGGATGGACAGGTTGGATCTCCTTGAAGTCCAAGGGACTCTCAAGAGTCTTCTCCAACACCACAGTTCAAAAGCATAAATTCTTTGGCACTCAGCTTTCTTCACAGTCCTACTTTCACATCAATACATGACCACTGGAAAAACCATAGCCTTGACTAGATTAACCTTTGTCGGCAAAGTAATGTCTCTGCTTTTTAATATGCTATCTAGGTTGGTCATAACTTTCCTTCCAAGGAGTAAGCGTCTTTTAATTTCATGGCTGCAGTCATCATCTGCAGTGATTTTGGAGCCCCCAAAAATAAAGTCAGTCACTGTTTCCACTGTTTCCCCATCTATTTTCCATGAAGTGATGGGACCAGATGCCATGATCTTAGTTTTCTGAATGTTGAGCTTTAAGCCAACTTTTTCACTTTCCTCTTTCACTTTCATCAAGAGGCTTTTTAATTCCTCTTCACTTTCTGCCATAAGGGTGGTGTCATCTGCATATCTGAGGTTATTTTTATTTTTCCCAGCAATCTTGATTCCAGCTTGTGTTTCTTCCAGCCCAGCATTTCTCATGATGTATTCTGCATGTAAGTTAAATAAGCAGGGTGACAATATACAGCCTTGACGTGCTCTTTTTCCTATTGGGAACCAGTCTGTTGTTCCATGTCCAGTTCTAACTGTTGCTTCCTGACCTGCATACAGGTTTCTCAAGAGGCAGGTCAGGTGGTCTGGTATTCCTACCTCTTTCAGAATTTTCCATAGTTTATTGTGATCTACATAGTCAAAGGCTTTGGCATAGTCAATAAGGCAGAAATAGATGTTTTTCTGGAACTCTCTTGCTTTTTTGATGATCCAGTGGATGTTGGCAATTTGATCTCTTGCTCCTCTGCATTTTCTAAAACCAGCTTGAACATCTGGAAGTTCACGGTTCATGTATTGCTGAAGCCTGGCTTGGAGAATTTCGAGCATCACTTTACTAGCGTGTGAGATGAGTGTAATTGTGTGGTAGCTTGAGCATTCTTTGGCATTTCCTTTCTTTGGGATTGGAATGAAAATTGACCTTTTCCAGTCTTGTGGCCAAAATTGAATGGCTAATATTGAATGCAGAACTTTCACAGCATCATCTATCAGGATTTGAAATAGCTCAACTGGGATTCCATCACATCCACTAGCTTTGTTTGTAGTGATGCTTTCTAAGGCCCACTTGACTTTGCATTCCAGGATGTCTGGCTCTAGGTGAGTGATCACACCATCATGATTATCTGGGTCATGAAGATCTATTTGTGCAGTTCTTCTGTGTGTTCTTGCCACCTCTTCTGCTTCTGTTAGGTCCATACCATTTCTTTCCTTTATTGTGCCCATCTTTGCATGAAATGTTCCCTTGGTATCTCTAATTTTCTTGAAGAGATCTCTAGTCTTTCCCATTCTGTTGTTTTCCTCTATTTCTTTGCACTGATCACTGAGGAAGGCTATCTTATCTCTCCTTACTATTCTTTGGAACTCTGCATTCAGACAGATATGTCTTTCCTTTTCTCCTTTGCTTTTCACTTCTCTTCTTTTCACAGCTATTTGTAAGGCCTCCTCAGACAGCCATTTTGCTTTTTTGCATTTCTTTTCCATGGGGATGGTCTTGATCCCTGTCTCCTGTATAATGTCACTGAGCTACCAGTGGGTAAATTATTTAGATATTCTAAATTTAAAGTTCCTTAATTTTAGGGTAATAACATTAATTTGTAACATTTTATTAAATGAGCAAAACCAGGTTAAAACACTTAAAGTTTGACTCATAATTTGTGCTCAATACATGTTAGCTAATTATGACAGTTCTCATTAACAAGTCAGTTGCTTGATGATTAGCAAATCATCACCTTTTATCCTGGAGAAGGAAATGGCAAGCCACTTCAGTATTCTTGTTTGGAAAATCCTACAGACAGAGGAGCCTGGTGGGCTATAGTCAATGGGGTTCCAAGAGTTGACTTGTGACTAAACCACTCTTTATCATGCTATTTGTGTGGCATGATATCATTATATATATATAGATATAGATATAGATATATAGATATATATACACACAAATTGGCAGGGCTTCCTAGGTGGTAAGGTGGTAAAGAATCCATCTACTACCAATGCAGGAGATGTAAGAAACATGGGTTTGATCCCTGGGTTGAGAGGATCCCTTGGAGTAAGAAATGGTAACCCACTATAGTATTCTTGCCTGGAAAATTCTATGAACAGATGAGACTGGCAGGCTACAGTCCATGGGGTCACAATAAAGAGTCAGACACAACTGAGAGACTAAACACATTAAAACTGGTAAGCTTTCTTTATATTCTTACTATTTTGCTTTTAGATTTGTTTATAGCTTGTATGAACTAATTTTACTTCAGCTCAATAAAATATACTAGCTCAGACTTGATCTTTTCTGCTTCCTTTTAGACACCTACATGAAGTCTTCCTGTTGAGTTTAATAGAACAAGCACAACAAGCTGACCTTCATTTTCTCCTGTGTCCTCTGTCACATCTATGTCCTTTTGTGTTGTTCTATTTGTTGCTGTCTGAAGTACATCTGGATTGTGAGAGAAGGCATTTCGATTTTAACTGACATTGATTTTTGAAATTTATTCACTCTCTTTATAACTTGTAGCAGGTGCCTTAAATGAAATGCTTTAAAGTTTTTTATTTGTCTGTCTTTTGTTTTCTTTTCCAGTGTAAGAAATTTAAGCTGGTTATATCTTTGTAATGTTAAGTTTTCTTCATTCATAAAGCCATTTGTTTTTAGAAAATAGTATCTTACTTTAATGCTGAAGGAAAGGAACTCTGGGGTTTGGTCACTGTTTTTCAGTTGTGAAATCATGTCCAACTTTTTGAGACCCCATGAACTGCAGCATGCCAGGCTTCCCTGTCCTTCATTGTCTCCAGAGTTTGCCCAAATTCATGCCCATTAAGTCGGTGATGCCATCCAACCATCTCATCCCCTGTCATCACCTCTTCCCCCTGCTCTCAGTCTTTACCAGCAAGAGGATCTTTTCCACTGACTCAGCTCTATGCAGCAGAGGGCCAAAATATTGTAGCTTTGGCTTTAGCATCAGCCCCTCCAGTGAATATTCAGGGATGAGTTCCTTTAGCATTGACTGGTTTGATCTCCGTGCTGTTTAAGAGTCTCTCAAGAGTCTTCTCCAGAACTACACTTCAAAAGCATCAATTCTTTGATGCTCGGCCTTCTTCATGGTGCAGCTCTCACATTCATACATGACTACTGGAAAAACCATAGCTTTGACTATACAGCCATTTGTCATATACCATTTCAATTATTGGCTACATATGTATACATGCATACCTGTGTGTATATACACAAACACACACACATACACATACAGGTGAGAAATGTATGGTAAAATTATTGATGGGCTTCCCTGGTGGCTCAGATGGTAAAGTATCTTCCTGCAGTGCGGGAGACCTGGGTTCAATCCTGGGTTGGGAAGATCCCCTGGAGAAGGAAATGGCAACCCACTCCAGTACTCTTGCCTGGAAAATTCCATGTACTGGGGATCCTGGTAGGCTGCAGTCCATGGGGTCGCAAGGAGTCGGACATGACTGAGCTACTTTACTTCACTGCAATGACGAAAGGAGGTGAGGAAAGCTGTTTTTTGGGGGAGGGGTCCTCAGCATGAAGATTATAAAATACACTAAGTTTAAGGGTGGCAAACTGCTTCTACAATGTGTTACCAAATTAATGGGAAAGACTTTAAGACAAGTATTAATTTATTGATGCAATGACAAGTGATGGTTTTGACACAACCTATTTCATCTACACACATTGAAGCCTCCAATATTATTCATATTAAAATCTTTTCATATAGTATAGGTAAACTTTGAGTTTTATTCCTCTCTTATGCATATACTATTATTATTATTTTACAGACTAAGACATTTGAAAATTGTATTCTATTCTGTTAGCTATATCATGCCTGCATTAAGATATTAACCTCTCTACATTTTAATGGAATAATCAGCAGGAAAGTTTCATGGACAACATCATAATTCTGATTTAAAAGATGAGCTTCTTATTTGAGATAATAAAACTATCACAGCATTCCAGCAGTGAATGATGTTAAGATTCCTATTTATTTTGGCAAGTAAACATACATCCATTTCTCACATAAAGTAAGTAAAATTTGTCAGAAATGATTCAAGTAGAAATGAGGCTGATTTTCAACCTTGAGTTAAATATATGTAAAAATTGAATGTGCGTCTCTTCTAAGAATTGTATTGTCAATAAAACTATAAGATTTGGAGAAACACTAGTATCTTGAAATCTATATAGATCCTCACTTTGTGGTCAATACATGGTTAATAACTGATAGTTAATATGATGTCAACAAATAATCAATTTATTTCTTATGTTCCATAATTATTTTCTCTGAGATATAATTTCATGTACCAAGTAATCATCACATAAAGGTGTGCATTTAATGCAGCCCTTCATCTCATGCAAAATATTGAGGTAAAAATCTTAGAGTTCAAATATATAAAAAAGTAATGTGAGAAAAATGTGTTTTGGTAAACAAATTAGCATTTAACTTCAAGTACCATATCAAGTAATTCCTTCATAGAGATGAGGTAGTGTAGTCTCCAAGTCTTTCTGAGAAAGCAATTAAAGCAATTATTTGTAAGAATTGGTACCTAGCACTCAGAAATCATCTAAGAAGTTGAGAAAATAAAGATTTTCTAAAATAATTTCAGCTCAAGGTAATTGTCCAATATTTTATGGTGATTGAAGTGATTGCATTTTAACTGAAAACAATTCTAGAAGCTGCAATATTGAATTAAAAATTGTGCTCTGTTGTTTTCCAAGTGTTTACTTTGAGAAAGTAATGGGCATTTTAGGATGCAAAAATATTTGCTCTGTAAAATCTTTGTTTAAACAAATCTATCTTTTTTCTAATTGTATGACATTGTAAAACATTTGGCATGCATATATACAAAGTAGACTTTAAAGCAAAGTTTATAGTAATTCAAACTCCAAATTTTCTTAACTATGGCTGTTTTTAAGAAGTATGTGTTATGTACTTTATTTTAGAAACCAAACATTAACATCTCACAAAATGCAACATTTTAGCGGAATATAATGAAGAATTATCAACTGCTTAGTAAGGAGAAAAATGAAGGCTTCGAAAGCAGAACTTCTAAGTACCCTCTGCACCATGAGCCTGTGGGCAATGTCAAATAAAGAACTGGTTCTAATTGTTTAAACAAAGTGGTTCTCACTTCAAATAGTGCCTGAGAGAAGCATCTTAATCTTGCACACTGTGGAGTTTGCCTCCAAGATGCTATGAATAGGACTTTTATTTCCAGAAAGTTCACTTAATTATTAAGATAGTTCTCTGGAGCTGTCTATGTTGTTGATAGTCTCAAAACTGACTATAAGCCAGCAACCCCATTGAGTTCCAGGGGAAAGGGAACTTGGGAGTGACATGCAATCTTTCTTGGAAGACTGTTTAAATGCCATGAAGATGGAGTAGGAGGTACTGAAATGACATCAGGACATGAAAACAAAGGAACAAACGTCTCTTATTTGGAATATGTGTTACACTCAAGACTATTCCCCTTGGCTCTTGGCTCCCTTTTCCTCAAGTCAGAGAATAAACAAATTTAAAAGAAGGATAAGACAATGCTATAAGGTTTTACTTAAAACATACAATAAACTTATGACCTGTCATTTTGCACTTTTCTCACACACATCCAAATAAACCTATACACACAAGCCCACAGAATTTCTAAAAGGAGCAGAGCCTTTTGATTCTGTTAATATTATCAGAAACAACTATCTACAAAGAAAGCCTCTATGCTTTAAATTTGGATCACTTTTCTGTATAGATTGTGGGTTGTATACAGCATTCTCTAGACAAAATTTTATGATGACAAGTTCTCTGATTGTTCCACATGATCTTTTATCCATGAGGAAAAAATAATACTATGAAGGGCAAGCACAACACAATAACCCCACAGATTTTTATTAAGTTTTAATATTGGTTTTTACTCTGGCTAAAATTAAAGACTTCTATGACTAGCATATGAGGGTCATCCCTGATGACTCAGGTGGTAAAGAATTCACCAGCAATGCAGGAGACCTGGGTTTGATCCCTGGGTCAGGAAGATCCCCTGGAGAAGAGAATGGATACCCACTCTAATATTCTTGCCTGGAGAATTCCATGTAGCTTGGCAGCTACAGTCCATATGATTGCAAAGAGTTGGACACAACTGAGTGACTAAGCATACACACATGACTAGTATATAATTGATATTTTATAAGTAAGTATGAATTTGCCTTAAAAGATTTGTTTTTAAAAAAAAAAGATTTGTTTTCATTTAACATCTATCAATATCTAATAAACTGAACGATCACGAAATCAGTGCTGCAACTGAAGGTCAAAGTAGAAATTTTATAGATAAACATAAGGACATTTTAAAGCTGGGAAAACTGAACCATAGTCTACCCCAAAAGTTAGGTGAAGGAAAGAGCATGAGAGAAAAAATAAATTTGCCTACTTTGAAATTTCTTTGGAAGTGGCCTATACCCAGGAGGGTGGGGCACACCATTTTTCATTTTTTTCTTTTTTATCCCCTCTTTGAAAATTCATCTTGCTGGCTTCCTTGAATCAGAATCCAGTGAAGTATGAGCTACACTATACAAGAAACAATGTGTTTCTTACAACATTTATACCATTATCCTTATGACAAATTTTATTTTGACTATGAAACACATTTTGCATAAAATTCACTACCATATTAGTATTGACATGTACATAAAAATGATATTTTTATTTACAAATAAATATTTATTTAAGTGTCTTATGTACTGGGTACTTTATAATTCCTCCATTTTTCACATTTCTCAATAATACATTGAAGATGTCAAAATATGAAACTCTTTATAAATTTACAGATTCATTAGCAAATGCCTATAAGTCATCATGGAGCGGTTGAAACACAAAAAAAATAATAATAAATTACTTTTTAATATAGAAATGCAAAGAAAATTAATATCCTGAATTTTCCATACAGTTTCATATGAAATTGCTCTCAGCAAATTTCCTTATATTAATATATAAAAGCCATTCTTAATTAAAACACAAATTCTGCAATTTTAAAGGATTTTGGAGGCCATACAGCAAGGTCCTTTTAATAGTTGGGATACAAGTTTGGATGCAGTAACATAAGCCAAATAAGATTGGCTTCAATAACCTTCAGTTTCATTTTCTCTCAAATATGAGTGCAAACAACCAACCAAAGCTAACTTCAAAGAAATCAGATATCACTAATATTAGTATGTTTGCTCGTATCATAGTTTTTAGTTCTAACCATCACATCTGCATTTTAGTTAGGGAGAAGATGAAACATATATTCTTCTTTCTTTAATGCTTCATGCATTTCTTCCACTTATATACATTTGTTATCCATCCAACGTTCAAGGGAGGCTGAGGGGGTGGTATAGCATGTGCTTTGCCAAAACAAAGGGTTGCATTAGAAAAGAAAGAGAACTAAAGGAAGAAGGGATGTAACCTTTCTGTTTTTCAGTCTCTAAGTTGTGTCCAATTATTTGAGACCCCATGGACTGCAGCACACCAGGCTTCCCTGTCCTTCACTATCTCCCAGAGTTTGTTCAAATGTCCACTGAGTTGGTGATGCCATCCAACCATCTCATCCTCTGCAACCCCTTTCTCTCCTGCCCTCAATCTTTCCCAGCATCAGAATCTTTTCCAATGTGTCTGCTCTTCGCAGCAGGTGGCCAAAATAGTGGAGCTTCAGCTTCAGCATCAGCCCTTCCAATGTATATCCAGGGTTAATTTCTTAAGGATTGACTGGTCTGGTCTCCTTTCAGTCCTAGGCACTCTTCAGAGTCTTCCCCAGCACCACAATTCAAAAGCATCAATTCTTTTGTGCTCAGCCTTCTTTATGTTCCAATTCTTATATCCACACATGTCTACTGGAAAACCCATAGCCTGGACTATATGGACTTTTGATGGCAAAGTGATGTCTCTGCTTTTTAATATGTGGTCTAGGTTTGCCGTAACTTTTCTTCCTATGGAGCAAGCTTGCTTTCTAAGTAGTGATCGTCTTTCTACCTGATGGTTGAAGCTATTTCTACAGTGATTTGGAGCCCCCCAAAATAAAATCTGTCATGGTCTCCACTCTTACCCCATCTATTTGTCATCGAGTGATGGGACTAGATGCCATGATCTTTCTTTTTTGAATGTTGGGTTTTAAGCTAGTTTTTTCAATCTCTGTCCTTTCCCTCATCAAGAGGCTCTTTAATCCCTTTTCACTTTCTTCCCTTGGAGTGGTACCATCTGCATATCTGCAGTTGTTGATATTTCTCCCAGAAATTTCAATTTCAACTTGCAAATGTGAACCTCTATGACAACTCCGCAATTTGTCTTCTAGTTCTGTTAGGTCCTCATGAAATCATATACAAGCTGTTGTCCTTTGAAGTAAAAAGCTTTTGCTTTACTTTCACGGGTCACTTGACTGACTCCCTTGAGTCACTGAAGGCTGGCTCAAGAGTTAATAATTAGGAATATGAAGATGTAGAAACAAAGAATAGCTGTTGGGCTGGGAAACTGGGAAACATTTAAGCTATAAGTCCTTCCTATAGCAGCATCTCTGTACTCTTAGTTCCCTGGAAAATATAGATAAAGGCTTGACACACATTCCTAAGTTGTTTTTTACAGGAAACAGACCCCTCACCAGATGAAAACTGCTGACTGAAAAACAGAAGGCTGATGACATGTGAAACTTCACCTTGATGCCAACCAATTAGAGAACTGTCCATGAGCTCATCACGCACCCTGAAGCCCCCTCCCTCACACCGTGTTTTAAAACCCCTTCCTTGAAAGCCATTGGGGACTTCAGGTCTTTCGAACATGAGCTGCCTGTTCTCCTACCACATGTTAAATTTTGGTGTAGTAGCTAAGACTAATATCCACAATTATTCAAAAAGGCACTGCAATTCTCATTTCTCCAATAAATCTGTGCGAAGCTATAAAACTACAGTTTGCAACAGATTGCATGCAGAAACAGCAGCGGGGATTCAATTATCTTCTCTTAAGCCAAATATTAAGGAAATGTGCAAAAATCATTAAAGTTTAAATGTTATATATGTTATTAATAATATGTAATAAGCTTGCTTAATGTTCTTTAAATTGTATTAATAAATGCATATTTTAAAATCTCTGTTTTAATTTTACTATGGTAAATAGATTTCCATTTATATATACATATATATGTAGATTTACAGCTTCCATAACACAAAAGCTTTTCAGATTTCTCAATAATTGTTATGCATTTGAAAGAGTCTTGAGACCAAACAGGTGTTAACTTTCAGTCAAAGTCATCAGAGAATTTCAGCAAGATTTATCACTAAAATAACAGAAGACAACTACACTTAACTTACCATGCAGAGTGACTCATCGAGAATGGTGCTTAAGGCCATTACAATGGGCCAGTTGAAATATACCCCCACCTCAAATTTGTGGTTTTTGGTTAAGGAAATAATATCTTTGCCTCTATAATTATTCTTGCCCAAGTTAGAAGTAGCCTATTTAAAGCAGGTTTAATCTATTTTTTCTAGGAATAAATAATGTAATATGTAAATTATATGTAAATAATGTAATACCACATAGGATATATCCAAATTTATATCTGTTTTTAAAGAAACAAAAATAGTCACTTGATTGCTGACTATATATTTATTAATAGAAGATATGAACTATAAACCCTGATCACTTTTTTGAATACTCAGACACTAGTTTAAGATATCCTGATAATGACTTAAAATTCTTTTCTTTTCTGTATTTCTATTGTTTATAAATGAGGACATTACTATTTTTCACAGATTTTCATTTTCTTCATGAGCCAAACAAAATGTGATTTTACATCGTTGCTTTTGATGTTATGTATTTATGCTTCTTTATTAGTTGTTTAGTGTACCGTTGAGACTTGGCCAGTACCATTAAGACTTGGCAAGTACCATTAAGAGGACGTCAAGACTGTGTATTGTCACCCTGCTTGTTTAGTTTATATGCAGAGTACATCATGCAAAATGCTGAGCTGGATGAAGCACAAATTCGAATCAGGATTGCCAGGAGAAATATTGATAACCTCAGATATACAGATGACACCAACTGTATGGCAGAAAGCAAAGAAGAACTACATAGCCTCTTGATGAAAGTGAAAGAGGAGAGCAAAAAAGCTGGCTTAAAACTCAACATTTAAAAAACTAAGATCATGAAATACAGTCCCATGACTTCATGGCAAATAGATGGGGAAACAGTGGAAACCAGTGGATGACTTTATTTTTTGGACTCCAAAACCACTGCAGATGGTGACTGCAGCAATGAAATTAAAAGATACTTGCTCCTTGGAAGAAAAGCTATAACCAACCTAGACAGCATGTTAAAAAGCAGAGACATTACTTTGCTGACAAAGGTCAGTATAGTCAAAGCTATGATTTTTCCAGTAGTCATATATGGATGTGAGAGTTGGACTATAAAGAAAGCTGAGCCCTGAAGAATTCATGCTTTTGAACTGTGGCTTTGGAGAAGACTCTTGAGAGTCCCTTGGACAGCAAGGAGATACAGCCAGTCCATCCTAAAGGAAATCAATCCTGAATAGTCATTGGAAGGACTGAAGCTGAAGTTCCAATACTCTGGCCACCTGATGCGAAGAACTGACTCATTGGAAAAGCCACTGATTCTGAGAAAGACTGAAGGCAGGAAGAGAAGGGGACGACAGAGGATGAGATGATTAGATGGCATCACCGACTCGATGGACATGAATTTGAGCCGTCTCTGGGAGTTGGGGATGAACAGGGAAGCCTGGCATATTGCAGTCCATGGTGTCGCAGAGAGTCAGACACAACCGAACAACTGAACTGAACTGAAGACTTGGCAACAGCTTGTGCTTTTTCCTTGTCCTCTTTCCCAAGTCAATAGTCTCCCAAATTGCCTCTTTCAACATTGTGTAATAATGATGCCTTGAATGATTATTTATATGGTCTAGTAATAGAAAGACTTTGATAAATTAACTATCAAAACAAAAAGAAAACAAACAGATCTACTGCACTAGACATTGAGGGGCTTCCTTTATCTCAAGAGAGTTTTATGACATGTTGATGATATTTAATACCACAGGCAAATCACATGTTCATACTTCATTTTTACTGTTCCCAGGATATATTGAAAATGGATCCAGATTTTATTTGATTTCTACATATTCTAGATTGATATCTATTTATATCTATTAGATTTAAGAAGTGAAGGAAACCAATTCCAATGAACAAATGTTATAAGACAAAATTATTGGAAGCACAGTCAGAGGCAGCATCTCATATATGCATTAAAAATGCATTAAAATAAAAATAAAATGCATTTTTATAAAAAATTAAAATGCATTAAAAAAGCAAGTTTATCTAAGGTGCAAAGGCACTATTTTGCAGGAAAATATCAATGAGAAATTGTAAATTGGGATTCCAAGAACACTAAATCAAATTAAAAAAAAATTTATAGAAAGATTTCAGTAAAAAGGGGGCATATCAAAGAGAATGGGGGGTCAACAAAGAGAGAAAATGTGGATATTCAGCAAAGGAGATGAAAAAAGGAAAATAGGCTAAAAGGCATGAAAAAGAACCCAAGGGGAAAATATGATTGAGAAGGATTTTTATACATCATCACTGTATGCCAGATGTTGAGAAACAGCATTCACAAAGATTTCTCCCCATGAAAGTGTTAAATATCTATTTTCCTTGCATGAATTATAGAGTGGTAACTGCTTGCTGATGCATAAGGGACACAAAGGGTCATGTTTTGAGTTTGAGAAGGAAAAGTTGAATAACAAAACTTCAGAAAGAGAAGTTAGGTTATGAGAATGGAGCTCATGTGAATGAGATGAGTGCTCTCCACTAGAACCCCACCATGATGGCCCCTAGATCCTGGACTTCAGTCTCCAAAACTATGAACTGTTGTTTGTGAGTCATCCAGTTTGTGGCATTTTTTGTTTATAGCAGCCTGAACAGACAAAGACACTGTCTCAGCTCCATTTAAAAGAATGAGGGAGGGCATTCACCTGCTTAACAGAGAAACAAAACAGAACATGATACGCATATTGTAGCAGGCAATCCAATTTATGTAGAGTGGGAAACATTTTACATAAAGTAATAATTCATTGCTGTGTGCGTTCAGAGGTTGAACTAAAGTATTAACAAAAATATCACAGAGCACTCATCAAATATGTATTGAGCACTTGTCTGGGAATGTGAGAGCTATCTCTAGAAACTCCAGCCGAAAACTAAGCATTCAGATTTCTTGAAATTCTGCCTGTATCTCATCTTTTCAGCATTCCACTGGGCAGGGTAATTCTTCCCAAATACGTTAAAATTTCCACAGTTTATTTCAGCATTACCAGATTCCCTTTATCCTCCCCTACCCACAGATACTGTTCAGATTTTCAGCTTCATTTTCCTCAAGTGCTCATGTTGTTTGTTCTTCCTCTTAGTTTATAATCATGTCATTTTGGATTGGACTAGAATTGGAGATCATAAGGAGAAGGAGGAGAAAAATGGGAAAGCTGGCTGACTCCACGAAATTATACAAATCTGCATTTGGAGATCAGTTTGAAATGGCACTTCAGTTAAGATCAGTTTGATATGTAAGATTTTAGATTATTGCTATGGAAGTTATATTAGTTAAAATGTGTATGTATATAAGTATATTAAGGTATATATAATGTATAAATCTATATATAATGTATATATTTGCATTTAATGCATGGACATAATACATAATATATAGCATATACACATATATTAATATGATTATATATGAGTTATTATTAATAAAATAGTCAGTATTAACTCACAAATACCTGAATTCAAGATTCAGTCTTGTTCTATATGTTTTCCATACAATGGATACTAAAGTAATAACTTTCTTTCCTTAACATAACATGTACTATATTTATAAATTTTTCAATGATATACAAGTTAAATACTTTTAAAACACGTGATAGCATTTTTAAAGACAGAGAATACATATTAATGTTATATTAGAGCCCATGTTGGCAAAATTTTTTCTTTGGAGTCAGGTAGCTAATACTGTAGGGTTTCAGGAGCAAGCAGTGGTCAATAACTGCCAACAGGGTATGAAAGTGGCCACAGACGATATATAAACATATGGGCATGGCTTTTTTATTGATGCATATTTTAATATAAATTCATATAATCCTCACCCATCATACTCTTCATACTATTCATCCAGAATACTATTCTCCTTTTGATTTTTTTTTCAACAGGCTGATACAAAAATTGGTGAGGGATAGGTTTGACCTACATGCCAATTTCTAACTGCTGTCATAGAGAATATATGAGTTACACGACACAGCTGTCAGACAAAGAATGACACAGACCTCAAGTCATCCTTCTCTGTGATGTTAGAGAAGTGATTTCATCCTATATCACTTTCCAATATTAATGAAGAAGATATCACTTTGCAAAAATGTTTTAATAAAATTTTAGAGGTTAGTTGCAGTTTGCATGCACTGGCTCAGGATATCCAACTGCACATCAACTCCATAAGCCATGACAGTACATTGGTAGCTTGAAATGGACCATCGTGGAAATATTTCTACCACAAAAATCAGAAATGTGAATAAATTAGGTTTTCTACCCCTAGAGAGGTGATTGCTAAGCCTTTACCAAGAGACTTTTAAATGTATTTCTATGGACCCTTGGCTACTCTGTGAATAAGACATGACAGCACAAAATAGTATAGTTGAGGTGCTTTCTAGGAATATTACATGAATACTTTTCAGTAATTGTTGCAACTATTGTTCTTTAATGAAATGAATATAGCATTTGTCCTCATCTCAAACATTTTTGAATAGCAACACAAGTTGACTATCTCAAAGAAATCACATGATCACAGGCTTTGGAATTCACTTCAGTGAGAAAAAGCATTTTGATGGCACGGGAATTCATGAGAGGGATACTAGTAACAATGCGAAGCTGCCACCTGGATAGATGCCACACTTTACCAGAAAGAAGGAATTACACGCTACATTATGGAGGAAAAAACAAAACAAAACTTCAACTGCCCCACCATTATATAGGAAGAATGAAGAAATACTGTTAGTGAGATGGTCTTATCTTTCGTTGGTCTTATTTTTCTTTGTTTGTGCTTATTTTTCCAGATTTTAGAATACCAGATATTGAAAGCTAGTTCTGAGAGTTGGACAAGTTCAAGAGGAAAACTGAAAAAATTTCCATAAAGGAAGGGCAAAACACAAAAATACCTGCTAGAAGTGAATCACTGATATTACTTAATCACTTTCTCTTTCAAAAATTTCTGAAAATACACCCCACAAATTTCCAGTCTCTTTTCCACTGAATTCTGCTAACAAACTCTAGTACATATTTATATTTTTTGTTTCCCTAATGTAATTTTATTACATGAAAATCTATTAAGATGGGAAAAATAAAAGCAAAGCAAAATCTCACATTCCTGGTAAAAGAAATACAGTGATGAAGGAAAAAAAAAATCCAAATTCAGTAAAAATCTAGCAAGTAATCTGCATTTTTTTTAATTGTGTGGGATGACAATAGAAAACATAGGAATTAAGCTAAATTGAAAAAAAGCAAGTCAAGAAAAAGCCTGAACTATCTTTCATTTACTTAATTTAGACAACAAATATTTAGTTCTATCACTTTTTGAATTTGTTTCAAGCAATGCATCTTTCTATTATACTGCCTATTTATTTATTCTGCACACACCTAACTTGAATTCTTCATATTTTTCTTAGAAATATTGTACTTTAATGACACTTATGAATGTTTAATTTTTATTTATTTTTACTAGAAATTAATGTGTCTCTTTTGACATATTTTACTCCACTATTTGTTTCCCTTTCAGGTCCATTTTCCACTTATACCTTAAACATATTTCCTATGATATTACATTCAGATCTTATGATTTCATGTGCACTGATGTTTACCGTCTTAACTCTCTCAAATTTTCCCTGAGCTTCATATATATAATAAATATATTATACACATATATATAATCTCCAGTTGTGCTTGATTAAAAGAACACTTAAAGTCAACAAGTTTATAAGCAAACTCATCAGTTGCTTCCATCTAATTTTCTCATATTCCCTTTCATGTTTGAGGGTAAGATCATCTATTTCAGTGGTTTACAAACTCTAGCTCACATAGGGAGCATAAAGTTCATTGCAATTAAATAAGTGTCTTTTTCAAGCTGTAATTCTCTGTTAGGGAATATTTACTTGAAGTTTGTGGAGAAGGCAATGGCAACCCACTCCAGTATTCTTGCCTGGAAAATCCCATGGACAGCGGAGCTTAGTGGGCTGCCGTCTATGGGGTCGCACAGAGTCAGACACGACTGAAGCGACTTAGCAGCAGTGGCACTTGAAGTTTGCAGACAGATATATAAAAAAATATCTTATGCATGAAGTAAATAAGAAAACTTACAGGAAGTATAAAAGAACAAATCTTATTAGTAGTGCTTAGATAGTAATTTACAGCAGTGAATGCTTATGTTAAAAAAATGAAAGCTATGAAGTCAATAACCCACATTTTCTCTCTATGAAAATAGAAAAAGAAAATTAGAGCATTCACATAAAGCAAATGGAAAAAAAAGAAATAATAGCGATCACAGTGGAAAATCAAATAAAAACAGAAAAGTAATAGAGAATATAAAAGAAACTAAAAGTTAGTGTTTGAAAAGAAAGAAAATTGACAAACTGACCAGACAGACAGATAGACAGATCAGAAGAGATAGACAAAAGAAATGAAAAGACATCCCAGATACTGGAAGAAGATATTTTTATATTAAACAGTTTAAAGAGTGGGCATCAAATATATAAATTACTCATACAACTCAATAATGCAAATAAAAAAAGGTAAACTAAAAGAGGGAAGAAAATTCACATAGATATTTCCTTGTATAAGGTACAAATTGGACTATAAGCACATGCAAAGATGTTTAGCATCATTAGTCATCATGGGGAAATGTAAATTAAAACCACAAAAAGACATCACTTCACAACTGCTAGGATGACTATAATCAAATGTCAGATAATAACAAGTGTTGGTGATGATGTGGAGTAATTGGAGCTGTCACTCATAGTAGGTGGGAATATAAAACATGAGAGCCATTTTGGAAAACAGTTTGCTAGATCCTCAAAATGTTAAATATAGAATTATCTTCTGAATAGTCAGTTTTGTCAATCCTAAAAGAAAGCAACCCCAACAAACCATTTGGAAGGACTGATGCTGAAGCTGAAGCTCCAAATTTTGGCAGCCTGATACAAAAAGCTGACTCACTAGAAAAGCCCCTCAGAAAGATGCTGGGAAAGATTGAAGGCAAAAGGAGAAGGGGGTGGCAGAGGATGAGATGGTTAGATAGCATCACCGACTCAATGAACATGAATTTGAGCAAACTCTTGGAGATAGAAGATAGACGAGTGGCATGCTACAGTCCATGGGGTCACAAATAATTGGACAGGACTTAGTGACTGAACAGCAATAACATATCCAAGAAAATTGAAACATATGTCCAGATTAAAAAAATAAAGCATATGTGAATGTTCACAGCAGCATCATTTATACTTGACAAAAAGTGGCAACAACCCCAAGTCCATCAAATGATTAATTGATAGGTAAAGTAAAATGTGATATACTACTGATACATGCCACAACATGGGTGACCCAGAAAGCACTATGCTATATGAAAGAAGTCAGTCACAAAAGACCACATATTGTACGAAATGTCCAGAATAATTGAATCTATGGAGACAATTAGTAGATAAGACACATCTGGAAGGACAAATAGCCAAGGGATGGGCATGGGAATATGGGAATAAGGGGAATATGGGGCATGGGAATATGAGGCTGAAAATGCGTCCAATGAAAATGTTCTCAACTTAGATTGCATACATGTTGAATATGCTAAAATCCAATGATTGTAAAGAATGCCAATGATTTATTTTGAAATTGAATTTTAAAATGTATAAACCTTATTTTTTTTCAGGGAAAGAAATTTATAATTATAGATTTCTTGATAATTTAATAATTGAGTCAAAATTCAAGTATTTTATAATGGTGATACTAACATAAATACAGTTTTTTAAAGATTTTTTTTTCCTTAGCTTTTCCTTTCATTTTCAACCTGCTCATACTAAGTAAATGCAACTTTATACTGCCTTGACTGATCAATACATATTAAACTACCAAATCTAAAACCTGGGCTTCCCCAAGTCAGTTCAGACACAAGTATTTGAAGAGTTTGTCATCATTCATATAAATTGTTTGAAACTTTCACAGCAATTTCCATACATTCATGTAGAATGAGATTTATGGTTTTATGAACATGTCAAATAAAATTTAGATGCTTTTATTTAAAAGTTACATCTTGAGAAATTTCACTTTTTTATTCCTGCTTACTTCCTATGCTTACAATGTAACTAGGTTTTTGTGTTTTTATGTTCACTGTCACACAATTATCAGCTGATTACCCTGTACAACAAGTTAGAATAATGTCTTGATTCTAATGATAAAAAAAAATAAATAAAAATTCAGTCTACGTGGTCCCATTATAGCCTTACTTTGGAAAATAACTGCAATTAATCATTCTGAGACTTAAGACAACATGTTTTCAAATCATCTCTAAAAATATGAACAACACTGTATTATGCATATTACCACACCTCCATTCAGAAACTCAGTAGAGCTGTCCTCAGTCGTCTGCATTACTGCACTGGTCTTACCTTTGTCTTGGCAGGCTGATGAGGGGTTGTTTATGACACCTCTTGCTAAGGCTAAAGAGTTTGTGTACAATTTTCTGTGCCTTCAGGAAAAGTTGCTTCATGCCGTTCTCCAGTTGTTCATAGCGGCGCTGAAAATTAGAATCCATTGTCCACAAATGCATTATGGTAGACGTGTTGAGGAAATAATTCATGGGTAGCCTTTTCATAAAGAACTTGAATTCATCTGAAAAAAATGCCAAAATGCAACACTTTAATAATAAAATAACCATTTTTCCTCTTCTCCAAAGTATAGTTAGTATGTTAATGTTGAAACAGATGCAAATTAGTAGCAAAGAACTTAATTTTTTATGATTTAGGATTATTTTCTCTTTTGTTACTCATAAGTTAGAACAAGAATATTCATAGAAAAAGATAATTAAAATAATTTTTCTCAAGCAAATATTTGGGGTAAAAATTTAACTTGAACTTAATTTTTCCATGTTCTCCTTTTGATGATAAATGAATTTGATGGTGTTGAATTTTTTTCCCCAATGTTAATAGTCATTAATCTAGCTTTTATTTCTGGCAATAGCATTAATCACCTGTTCCTAGTATTGTTTATTAAATCAATATTTTCAGAAATTACCCTTAAATCAGTATAGGAGAATACATGGATTATCATTACTAAATGTTTGCAGTGGTTGAAGATATATTGTTTTGCAAGTGATATAAACCATATTTTAATCACTATTCTACCCACAAAAAATTTACACAGCATGCATTAAACCTCAGTCTGTTTGTGCCTTGATTTCCTTGCTTGTAAATGAGATAGAAAATTTTTGATTATAAAAATATCATTTTACTTTAAATTTTTATGAAGTTGCAAATAAATTGTTTTAAATGGCAATTTAGTTAGTTGTAAATATCCAATTCAAAAATAGTTCTTTTCAAATAACCAGTTATAGGTGTTAGTGTTTACCTGAATTTGGACAAAGTATGTTCAGACTGATTCCTTGGTAGAGACTGTCTCTATTGCAGTGTTTCCAAACCTCCAAAGTGAGTGAAAGTGAAGTCGTTCAGCCGTGTCCGACTCTTTGCGACCCCATGGACTGTAGCCTACCAGGCTCCTCCGTCCATGGGATTCTCCAGGCAAGAATACTGGAGTGGGTTACCATTTCCTTCTCCAGGGATCTTTCCAATCCAGGGAGCAAACCCAGGTCTCCCGCATTGGAGGCAGGCCCTTTAACCTCTGAGCCACCAGGGAAGCCTCAAACCTCCAAGTTGTCACTAATTAAAAAACATGTCATTCATATGGGAAAAGATAAACTACATTAATATACATATATATTTAAGGCAATTAATTTATACATATTTTACAAACCAGGGCTATTTCAATAATCAAACCCAAACTATTTCATCAGTGATGGAAAAGGCAACTTTTAGACAATTAACAGAAAATTATATTCATGAATATTGGGTTGATACTTTTTCTAGAGCACATAAAAACAGAGTTCTGGCATGTTTTGGATGTTAAATGTAACCGGAAGAACAAGGAAACAAAGGAAAACCAGGACTTTTTATAGTAATATCCATCAGGAAAGAGTTTTGAGGATTTATCCATTTGATATGCTTCAAATCATTTTTTTAAGTAAGCAGAGTATAAATAAGAGATGCATTTTAAAATTCCAATTTCACAGTCCTCTACATTTTGTTTGGTCCCATATGTCTCCTTTGACAAATTTTCTCCTTTGAATAAAAGAGTTGGGGCATGGAAATTGGAAAGCATTCCCTGGATTATTCACAGAGCAGATGCCACTACTTTGCAAACTAATCATTCATTTCATTTCATTGTCATCTTTTACTTGAACATTTCTGATAAGCTTTTATTGTTTCATGGGTTTGCATATTTTAATTATTTTTATTGTTACAGTAGTATTATGAAAGTTTCTAAATCAGTACATTTTATTCAAGTTAAAAACTCTATTAGTTTATTTATTTTATCAAAGTGGATGTAACAGTATATGCCAGCTGAAAACTGGCGCTATGTAATTTTTAAGAAAGAGTTTTAACATGACATTTGAATAATTACTTCATTACAAAGTCATTAAGAATCACCATTGACCATCCGCAAAACATTTATTGGACACCTGTTGGGCACAAAGCATACAGCTATTTTGATCTCTGAGTGGGAATATGAATAAACCTTTCATCTCATTTTTTAAAAATGACAAATGACATGTAATAGTTTAAAATGCTAAAATAGCATCTCCTCTGAAATTCATTCTACTTAGAAGTCAATAGAATGTCCAGAAATATTCCTCTGGATATTTTTTCAGTTAGTAAAATGTATGTTTACATAACATGAAAATGAAATTTGAGTGATACATTAGGATTATTATATAAAGCTCCAGATTCACATAACTACAAGGAGAAAATACAACGATTAGTGGACACCAGGCAACAGTTAACCCTATAATAATGTCCCAACACATGTAGAAGATAAAGTGCTCTTGCTTTCAAAATGGAAACTAAACAATGACGGTGGTGGTTTAGTTGCTAAGTCATGTCAGACTCTTGTGAGTCCATGGACTGTAGCCACCAGGCCCCTCTGTCCATGGGATCCTCCAGGCAAGAATACTGGAGTGGGTTGCCATTTCCTTCTTCCCAACCCAGGGGATCTTCCCAACCCAGGAGTCGAACCCAGGTCTCCTGCATTGCAGGCAGATTCTTTACCGACTGAGCTATGAGGGAAGTACAAACAATGATTAACCATACTTCTTTGGGGAAATACATTTGTAAAAGAAACAAAAATTAACGTCATATAAAAATATCCTAGGAGAAATGCATTCAGTATCTGAGTTATTAGAGAGAGATTAATCTGGAGACCGCTGTTTGCAAGATACGTATCAAGTGAGTACCTTTGCTCAGCATAGTTTTGAGGACTATGAGAAACAAATCAACAACAGCAATATCAGTGGTAATAAACATCCTGTATGTAAGCCAGTCAGTCTTCTTCACAAAACTAATTCACATGAAGCAAAAAGTAATACAAAAGCAGATACATAATATTAATGAATTCTGTGGAGGCAAAGAGAATTAGCATAGGTGACATCTTTTCAATAAATTATAGAAGACTAGCTAGGCACCATGTTGACGTTCAAGATTACTACTGCTCTTCCAATAAAAATGAATTTTTTTCTAAAATAGCTGAACAAGGTTTGTTGCTGTTGTTTTTTCCTTCTCCTCGAAAACAAACTCTAGTTAACACCTGATATATAGTTAGTTAACTTTGAAATGAATTCACTGTCTCTCTGGTAACACAAGTTCTTGCTTTGGCAGGAACTCAATTGCAGTGTTTTAAATATTAACTCAGTCCCCTCAATAATCCTTCATGTAAGTTTTATTGGCACAGTTATGTATGTTGAATGCAGATGACTTTTAGTTTTGTAACTCTAATGTCAGCAAAAAAACTTTTATTTTTGCTACTTCATTTACATATTGATCGTATGTATTTATATATGTATGGACTTTATTCTCATGCTTCACAGCTGAATTAAATAGGTAAGAGTGGAGAACGAAACATTTTTGGATGTAAAAGGACCAGCCATAATATGTAGATCTTGATTTGTGCTTCTGTCTTCATTGATGAGCATGCAAAGCATTGACCAGTGTATTGATTATACATTTTCACATATTCAGAATCTCTGCTCAGAACAGCTTTGGAATATATTTTCAAAGGTGTTCTAAAGCACTCTAAATTTTCTAGAGCTTTGGGAGCACATAATTTACTTCCTCAAAAGTGCAGAAAAGCAATCAGTTTATTTTTATTTTTATTATTATTTAGAGATGATTTCTTGAGTTGCAAAACCACCAACATATCCAAAACAGAAGCTGCTTCCATTAGAAAGTAGGACTATGGGTGGGCAGGATTCAAGGAGGAAATTTGTGCTTTTATGATTTTTTTATTTCATATGAAAGTATTATTCTACTAAAGTTTAAATAAATATTGTTAGCCAGTAAAAATCATAGCCAAAAAATACTATTAAGTTGTCAGTTCAATATGTATATATATATATCTATCTTATATTTCAGACATTTATATAAAATGCTATTATTTAATGATTTGTTATTATAAAAGTAAAAGCCTACTTGCTCACATTCTGTTTTTTGTTTTATGTATCAATTACCATACTGGTACAAAGTACCTTTTCAGTAGAAATTACAATGCAGGATGGATAATAATTTTAAATATTATGAAAGCATAGGAATAGTCTTACTCTAATAACAAAATATTGTACAATGTATAGCAAAATAAGGAACATGGACACAGAACATCTTTAAATGAAAGGATGCAATAAGCAAAAAAGATGTGTATCAGATATACGTGAAGAATCCATGAAAACATTTGTTTTTAACCAGAACTTATCTGTTCATTTCTCATGAGAAAAATGACTTCTCATTTTGAGATACTACTGGTCTAGTTCTTCATACATGTCATTCCTGTTTATGTTTGTAAAGAAAGAAGTTTTAAATAAGACATGTTAATATTATATTCTATTAACACAAAATTTTCTGTGATCAGTAAGTTAATAAAACAAATATTAATTCCTTATACTGAATGCAGTACCTTATCTATAAATGAACACATGTCAAATCTAGTCTGTTTTTAAGACTGGGTTTTTATTTATTAGTTTAGTTTACAGTAGGTTTTCACCTAGGCTAAGTACTACCTCCAAAGTTGAAAAATAAGCATCAAACTCTACCACTGAACTTCAAAGTTATTGCTCACTCAGAGCTACTTCTAATAAAGTTGTTTCTTGAGAATCACAGTTTCCTAGAAAATAGTATGGATTCATCTGTCTTCCTCTGATTTTCAAAGAGAAATATCTACCTAGGAATAATTTAATTGCAATCCTTGACAATACACATATGCAATATTTAAAGAGGCAAGACATTAAATTGAGAAATAAATGGGAATGTGAGTAGGAAAGAAGGGCTGATGGGGAACAAAGTTGAGACAGAAAATGTAGGCAGTGTCCTGAATGGCAGAAAGTTACTAATGACTGAAATGGAAATCTGACCCTCGATGGAGCACAATGAATAGGCAAGCTTTGACTCACCCCATAATCCTGATTAGAACTGCTTGATTTTTTTTCTTTTTTTTTTTTTTTTAACTTTTATCAAGTTTTATTTTTCTCCAAACATTTCCAAGGGACTATTTGAATCACTTGTACCAGTTTAACATTTTCTCGCCTTCTACAGTAAGTCACTGATAGGACTTTGAGTGGCCACATATCAATGCAAGTCTATTCAAATCTTTCTATAAACCATGGGTATAGAGTTTATACTGAAATTGACAAAATACTAGAATGGTGCATAAAATAAATGGCAAGCCTGTTCAATAGCTTGTGAACTGGCCAATTTTATGAGGCCACAAAGTGAGGGGTTCACGCGGGCATAAATCAAAAATAGAACCTAATTAAATGTGGTTTTCCTGATCGTTTTCTTTTTCTCTGAAAGATACATCATATTTTTATGTTAAAATATTTTAATGCAGCAAGACAATTAATCTGTCCTTCATCAGATTGCTCTGTTTATGAACCCCTTTCAAAAGTTTGAAAATTTACCCAGCGCTTACCTCTACAATTATAATTATAGTTATCTCTATAGTTGTACTTTATCTCTATAATGAACTATAACTATAGAACAGTCAAGACCCAGGTCTTCACATTCCCTTGCAGCTACAAGACATAGCTATATTATCTATGATAAAAGAATCAAGTGAATAGGAGGAGAATTTGGATCCTATGCTGTTGAAATGATAACAGAGGATGCCTAGAGCAATTCTCTAGGGAGACAGTGATTACAGCAGTAATCGTAGCATTTGCTGCTATTGGATGATCAGCCATTCAAGATGGTTGTCCTCCTGCTCTCTGTCTTTCTTCTGCTTGACCACTGCCTGCTTCATCTACACAATGCTCATACAATTGGCCTTCCTATGTATTTGCCCCAGGCTTCAGCTAGTGACTATTCTAGTTTTAGATCAGAACTTCAACTATTCTTATCAAAGGGCAATAAGGGACATGCCCCTCTGCTGGTTTCCTTGGCAACTGATAAGACAACTTGACATCAATTCCCTATAACTGTAGCCAACCCCTGCCATGGGAGCAAAGAAGGCCGCCTTGTGCTACCCCATTGCCCACCACACATGGTGAGGTGTTCCTCAAGGGTCTTGCTTCAGATGTGTAAGCTCTACCCATTCATTAAACTGTTAATGTTTCTGTATCTGACTCCAGGCTCTTTCTTCAGTCTTGAAGGTGGGCAAGTGCAGGCCTTAAAGGCCTGTTAGGTACCAGCCCTTTAGAGATCTAGAGTTCAATGCATTCAGCAATGGTGATCTCACTAAAGAAGTCTTATGCAAGATTTTTTTTTTAATTTGTCTCAACCACGTAGTACAAGTATGATTCTCTAGCTTTCTTGAAGATTCTATATGCTAACAAATATCCTTTAATTGATTCCTTATCAGATTGGGTTATCTAGAGACTGATTTTCTTACTTTCATCCAAAAAAAAAAAAAAATCTGGGCTACTAGAGGTACTGGTATCATAAGTGGTTTGGAAGATTCTCCATGGATAATAGGAGACTCTTTATGGATTTGTTGGGAAAAAAGACTTTTTAAATAAATGCAGTATTCAGGGTGGAAGTTTGACAATAGAAGTACCACCTGTGTTCATCTAGAATGAAGAGCTTGTTGAAGGCACATTTGGGACTATGTGCCTATATAGAACTGAATGAGGAACATAAAAATTTCTAAGACTGAGACTGACTTGGTTACTACAAATAGAGATGGCTTGCTTAAAGAGCTCAAAATCCTACATTCTTTTTCAAGGACTAAAAGAGATCTTTTATCTCTCACAGCTGTAAGGCTTCAAAATAAATTTTATCCCAAGACTGAATTTAAATTCCTGCAAGATCTGTTAAAGTTAGAACATTCGAAGGGATGGGAACCTGGGAACTGGAAGGTAGATTGGGGGAGGACTGGGATGAACCTAGAGTACACCAGAACACTAATGCTCACTTTCCTTGTCCCCAAGAAACATCATCTTCTCTCCTGCCTGATAGACTAGACTGTCTTGCTTCGAGTCATTGTAATGATTTTAATCAAAGGAATGACTGTCATTAGGAAGCAAACTTCATCATGCCCCACTTCCATCACCTATCATGTCCCAAGGGAGATTATTGAAAATATTCTGACTTTCCAGTTGTTATCAAGAATTTGCTGATTTTCTACTGGAGAAAGAACATTAAATGTATTGATAAAAGGAATGAATGCATATTTGATGAATATTATATTCTGTAGGACGGGGACATCTGTTACTGGGAAAATCTGTGTGAAATCGGATGGTGGGCTCTTGTTTCAATTCAGCTCAGTTCAGTTCAGTTCAGTCACTCAGTCCTGTCCGACTCTTTGTGACCCAATGAATCATAGCACACCAGGCCTCCCTGTCCATCACTTACTCCCACAGTTTACTCAAACTCATGTCTATTGAGTCAGTGATGCCATCAAGCCATCTCATCCTCTGTCATCCACTTCTCCTCCTGCCCCCAATCCCTCCCAGCATCAGGGTCTTTTTCAATGAGTCAACACTTTGCATGAGGTGGCCAAAGTATTGGACTTGAAGCTTCAGTGTCAGTCCTTCCAATGAATACCCAGGACTGATCTCCTTTAGGATGGACTGGGTGGATCTCCTTGCAGCCCAAGGGACTCTCAAGTCTTCTCCAACACCACAGTTCAAAAGCATCGATTTTTTGGCACTCAGCTTTCTTCACAGTCCAACTCTCACATCCATACATGACCACTGGAAAAACCATAGCCTTGACTAGAAGGACCTTTGTTGGCAAAGTAATGTCTCTGCTTTTTAATATGCTATCTAGGTTGGTCATAACTTTCCTTCCAAGGAGTAAGAGTCTTTTAATTTCATGGCTGCAATCACATCTGGTTTCAATTAGGATACAATTAACCCTCTGTGACTGAGGTCTAGAAATAGAGATCACACCTCGGAGGCACAGTGGACATAGGTACTGATGATAAACACATAGGCTTTGAGGTCCTATTGAATTTGTATAACTGAAAGAAAAAACCTGCAAAAGAGGTCTGACTTGAGTTTTCATGAGAGAAGAATGCTATTTGTGGTCGCGAATGATTTCAAAGACTCAGAACTCTTATACCCTACTTAATAGACCACATGTTTCCTTTGCATTATGAATTAATCCCTCAGGCTCCTAATGCCACAATATCTCATGAAACAGAGAGGGGCCTTATAGAAATTAGACAGTAAATTGGGTTTTCTATGAAGCCTCCTCAAATCAGGTCCAATGGGATCCTAACCCAGACCATGTTTATTTTCCGGTCTCTGACTAAAGAATTAGAATAGAAAAGCTCTGTCTCACTAACCTAGCACGTAAAACCTATAAAAGTTAAGATGGATAAAAGGAAGCTTCCTTCTCCTAGGAAAAGACTAAATTCAGGTGATACTGCTCTTTTTTTTTTTTTTTTTTTTTAATGCTTGACATGGTTGCAGGACTTGGAGATCTGTTCAACACTGAACATTTTGAAATAGTAATCACATTCCATCTCTAATTAACTCACACATTGGCGATAGCTCAATCACAGAGTAACTAATTAAAGCTGCCATTCTGGATACATTAGCTTTCTGGGGACTGGACTCCTAGCACTAGGGAGGAAGTTTCTTCTATGGTGCAAACTCTTTTATCTATCATATAAAAAGGGAAGCCTGGAAGCAGTTTTCGTTCCTATGTCAGCTATGAGAGTGAAGCATCTCCATCATATTCAAGGGTCAAATAATTTCTCAGCCTCTGTCTGCCAAGTGACTTCAAAGGAATGCAGGCCATTGCATCCTGTCATGGGACATATCTTGTTAATGACATCATACTAAAAAGATGTGAAAACCACAAGTAACAGGTATCCTGTCTGCTGGCCAATACCTTAGCTATGTGCAAGATCTGCAAATGCTTTTTATAAAAACTCAAGCCTCTGATGTCTGAGTGAAATTTCTGAGAGTCCAGTGGTCCTGAGCACATTTGGATAGCTTCTCCAAAGTGAACAACAAGCAACTGTTCTCCTCCAGCTCCCTTTAATAACAAAACTGTAAAGATCTTTGAAGAAGCAGCAAATGAACTACCTCGCAGCATCACTGATAACGATAACGGCAATGATCTCTCTTGAGATGTCAGAGGTGCCCACTGCAGGTGTATGTTCTCCTTATACTTTAAAAGATGGCACTTCTTATGTGATTTTGTTACTGTCCCAGGCACAGCCTCAGAGCCAGGCTCTCCAGTTTTCCTGCTGACTCTGTGAGCTACCCAATCCGCTGTCTGCACATAAATTCCTTTTCTGCTGTTGTCAGATTCTGTTCTTGCAAGAATGCTGACTGATACAGTTAATGGGGCCCTCAAATATAATTAGAATCTGGAGTTCAACAAGAGTATAACAAATATTTTTTGAGTGTCTAATGTGTGACAATTGCTGTGCTAGTTAAGTGCTAAAATTATGTTAATAATCATTTTTGTATCCGTAGTAGTAATTTCTTCATAGGTTTAGTAAATTAAATTGGATAATAATGAAAATAAAATGCCTTTTACATAATTAGTGATAAATGCTAGCTATTATTTTTCTTTTTATAATTTATTCCATTTTTCTATGTGTGCTGGGCTGAGAAGTTAAAGTGAATTATCTCATTTAATCCTTCCAGCAAGCCTAGGAAATGGGTACTATTATACTCGAAATTTCACTGAGGAGGTCAAGTGCCTTAGCAAGATTCAGTCAACTGTTCAAAGTGACACAGTTATTAATTAGAGCCATGGACAAAAGAAGTCTGAAAAAAGTGTGGCTCCTATCTTAATAAGCATAAATTCTTTTGATAGTTGACAGAAAAGTAAAATTATTCCTTCTGGTTAAAGACTGTTTTTCTGTGTAGATTTTTTCACAAATGTTATGACATCCAATCTCATAATAGTCCTGCAATAGGATAGGCAGGTTTTATTGAGGTGTGATGTGAAAGAGTTTTGAATTAAGGGACCATTACACAGAGTCAATTATGAGAAAAAATAAGAAAAATAATGAACTCAAAGAAACATAAAAAGAAAAATCATTTTATATTTCTCTGAGGGGCAGGACAAAGTTTTATTTTTCTTTGTATTTTCCCTTTACAAAAGTCTAAGGCAGCACATTACATATAGTACGAATTAATAGCATGTTTCTTAAATCACAAAACTGATTGACAAGATTATGAAAGAAAGGTTTGAAGCTAAATATAAACATATATAGAATAATTCATTTAGAAAAGTCGAGTTTGGTCATATGAAATATGAGGCTGCAAGTAATTCACATGGGAATATAAAGCTGAAATAAGATGTGTAGTATAGTTCTAAGCTTTAATATTCAGGTTGAAGGTAACATTATGAGATAAAAAACATTGATAAATGCCTTAGTTTATGGATGAGAAACTGGCAAATGGGGTCCAGGTGGTAAAGTTACAGTGCATGTGAATTTCAGATTATCAATAAAAAATCAAAATATCCTGAAAGGACATACGATCACTGGTTATATACAAAACTGAAAGTACATACTCATACCGCAGAAGCAAAATTTATGAATGGTATCTTCTAAATATCAAGCACTCTTCTAGTCACTTAGTTCTCTTAATTCTATATAGTTATTGCTGTTATAGCCACTGTGTTAAAACCATACCTATGACTTAGAGATGCTGAGTAAATTCTGCTAGGAGGGAAACCTTGTAAGTAGCACCTGGAGAAAAACTGATGAACACAGAAGCAATATCTGCTGTGAGATCAAATTCATTTGAAACCTTGTCCCCAAAGCCAGACAGAGAATCCAGAGCCAGGGTGATTCTAGTGAGAAGAGAGAATTTACTACATACACTGTAAATGCAAAGTAATATTCAAAGGATATATCCTTTCTCTTGGAAGATAAAAAACATGCCTGACACCATCCTCTCCCAGCCCCTGATACACCAGTTGTCAATTTTTGCAGCATTTTTCTCTTCAACAATGAAAAATGGAAGCCAAAGAAGCTTAGTGATTTCCAAATGAAAACAGGTCACAGAAAAATGGAATTCGTACTTAAACTAAGAAATTCCACACAAAATCTGTCTTTTAGCCTATGTGACCATCTTAAATGCCATAAATGTACATGAGAATATATGTTAATAATAAGTATTAAAATAGTATTAATCCACAAGTAATTAACTATTAGAAATGATGTCCAAACAGGAAACTCTTAAAACTATGTAAATAAAATCACCATTTTTGATGTTCAGATTGAAAAATTTATAATAAAATTAAGTACAAGCATAAAGTATTTTATCATGTTATTCTGATAAAGTTTATTCCAGATATAAGTTCTAAGTGTAGTTAGGACTCTCAATGCACTATGGAAAAATTATCTTAGTCCTTTCTCACTTGATGGAATATGAATAAATTACTGTAGAACTTGGGAAAACCAACCTTTAACAAAGAGTAGACACATCTTTTCAATAGTGAAGCTTCTCAGAAAAGAAAGCACCATAGATCCTCCACAGAAGGCACAGGGGCAGTACAGCAAGAGAAAGAAGCCCTCCTTATATCTATATCTATCTGTCTGAATCACTGTGCTGTCTACATGAAACTAAGATAGCATTGTAAATGAACACAGCACTGTAAATCAACTGTACTTCAATTTTAAAATATTAAAAATGAAGACCTCTCTACCAGCCACAATACATGTCTACAGACAGTTAGGCACAATGGGAAACCAGGCAGTTACTTGGCTCCATGATATCCAATAGAAATCTATTTTCTTTTTACTTCCTTTTTCACAGATGCCTTGTATACAACAGAAATTAGCTACTAGAAGAAAATATGATAAAATGTTTAATAAGACAGAGTCAGTATTTTGGTAACACATAAATGCCTTGGTGTTGTTCAGTCGCTAAGTCAAGTCTGACTCTGCAACCCCATGGACTGTAGACCGCCAGGCTCCACTCTCCATAGGATTTCCCAGGCAAGAATATTGGTGTATTGCCATTTCCTCCTCTAGGGGATCGTCCCAACCCAGAGGTCTAATCTGAGTCTCCTGCATTGGCAGGAGGGTTCTTTACTGCAGAGCCACCAGCAAAGTCCACGTATGTGTATCAGTTCAGTTCAGTTCAGTCACTCAGTCCTGTCCAACTCTTTGCGACCCCATGAATCACAGCACGCCAGGCCTCCCTGTCCATCACCAACTCCCAAAGTTCACCCAAACTCATGTCCATTGAGTTGGTGATGCCATCCAGCCATCTCATCCTCTGTCATCCCCTTCTCCTCCTGCCCCCAATCCCTCCCAGAATCACGGTCTTTTCCAATGAGTCAACTCTTCGCATGAGGTGGCCAAAGTATTGGACTCTCAGCCTCAGCATCAGTCCTTCAATGAACACCCAGGATTGATCCCCTTTAGGATGGACTGGTTGGATCTCCTTGCAGTCCAAGGGACTCTCAAGAGTCATCTCCAACACCACAATTCAAAAGCATCAATTCTTTGGTGCTCAGCTTTCTTCACAGTCCAACTCTCACATCCATACATGACCACTGGAAAAACCATAGCCTTGACTAGATGGATCTTTGTTGGCAAAGTAATGTCTCTGCTTTTTAATAAATATGCTATCTAGGTTGGTCATAACTTTCCTTCCAAGGAGTAAGCATCTTTTAATTTCATGGCTGCAATCACCATCTGCAATGATTTTGGAGCCCCCAAAAATAAAGTCTGATACTGTTTCCACTGTTTCCCCATCTATTTCCCATGAAGTGATGGGACCAGATGCCATGATCTTAGTTTTCTGAATGTTGAGCTTTAAGCCAACTTTTTCACTCTCCTCTTTCACTTTCATAAAGAGGCTTTTTAGTTCCTCTTCACTTTCTGCCATAAGGGTGGTGTCATACCTTTAATTCTATCTTCAAATAGTTACATATTAGCTGTAATATAGAATTAAGAGATGTCATATTCTCTTTTTATCATTCCATGGTTGAAAAAGATTCCTCAGATTTCTTAATTGTTGAACACTTTTTTCTCTGAATTCAATTAACCAAATACACTGTGTTGTATTCATCGAATACATTTTTCATACTGCTACTCAAATTTTTCAGGAACATGACTTTTTGCAAAAAGACAACATGTGATGCTTCCAATTGCCCATGCTCTGTCTATTTATTCCAAATGAAAACATTCAGGCTATGGCATTTACACTTTACACACAGCTGACAGTCATGCTTAATTGTTTATTATAAACTTGGAACCATCAACCCAGTCCAAAGGCTGAGAATTCTTTCCACAAGTCCTTTCCAGTTGTAGGCTTAAAGTTGGTCAGTGAAATAAACTTGAGATGCAGAAGGTGGACATTAAACAGAAGCCATTACTCTCAGGAGTTTATGATGATGAACATGTGACGGTCACCCACAGTTCTTTCCAAAATTCAGTACATGGTGGGTTCTACAGAGAGACCAGTTTCCATGGAAACAGCATCTTGCCCACAAGCAGCACCTTCCAGATATCTCCCTGGGCTCCCACCTCCCACTGGACAGCGGCCAGATGCTCACTGCCTCCCGGACCCGTCCACAGGCTCTGGCTTCTCCATCCATTCCAGGGCTTCGAGATTAAATGGATTATGGATGTTTCTCTAATTCTCTGTCTATCCCTGTCATGCCTTCACTTTCCAAGTTTCTCCCTGCTGTAAACACTATTTTCCATGTTAAGCCCCTTTATTCCCATAAGCTTTTCTTCTTTTATTTGCTTCAGCTCAGAGGAAGGAAACAGGTGAAGCAGCTCTGGCCGGTTTTCTAATACATCCATTGTCCTCTTCCAGAACATTGATTTTGCTGTCGACCATGATAGGTCCAATATAAAACTCCTCACAGCCTCCGGTGGATATGCGACAATGTCCTGGCCAAGTGACAAAAGTTACAATCTGTGTCTGTATGTTGGGGTTGGTGAACTCCATGTAGCAAAGGTTTGCTTTTCAGATTTAGGTGCTTCTCTCACTCCCTCTCTTTTTTTCTCCCAGCTTTTCCTGCATCCTGTTGCACAAACTGCAGACTGGATGCGGGAGCGGCCATATAGTAACTGTGGGAGGAAAGCCAACGGCAAGGGAGAAGATTCGGTCTCCAGCTCCACAAGTCCTTGAAGCAGTCTTGGCACACTCCCTCACTTCTGTCATCTGCCAGATTATTGTAACTGAGGATGGGAAAGGAAGAGGGGAATGAAAGTCTTTAAGGCAATAGTCCCTTGATATTTTATCTTGAGAGTTCTTTGTCATTGTTGTTTAATTGCTAAGTCCTATCGTACTCTTTTGTGACACCATGGACTGTAGCCTTCCAGGCTCTTCTGTCCCTGGGATTTCTTAAGCAAGAATACTGGAGTAAGTTGCCATTTCCATTTCCAGGGGATCTTCCTGAGCTAGGGGTCGAACCTGTGTCTCCTGAATTGGTAGGAGGATTCTTTACCACTGAACCACCAGGGAAGACCCCTGAGCACTCCTTATATTCTTGGTAATGACTGAAGACTCCAAAGAGCTTTTGCTTTTGTGGTTTATTTTATAGGTATCTACCATGTTAAATTAAACATCTATCTATTATTACACATGAAATAACAATAATTTACCCTTGACATATAAACAAGATATTTAAATAACTATATTTTCTAAAACAAAAGATAACTTGGGAGAGATTGACATTGTTACATTTTTGCAAACCTCTTTAATGTCTGGCTCAAGCCGAAACGATTCTTGTATCTGATTCTACACATAGATTTACTGCCATATCACATGTCATGTCGCTTCTAGACACCTCCACTATACACTTAAGAAAGAATGAAAATGGAAAAGAAAAGCAATGATATCTCAAAATATTATAACAAGGAGTATGTATTCATGGACATTCTAAAAGTATTTCAAGGACACTAGGTTTCTCCTGAGGACCACTGAAAACCCTTATTCTAAAGAATAATATAATATACACTGCAATATTCAGAGTTTATGTATTGGGTAGCTAATGTATATGTCATGTAGTCAATATATAAGATAGCTATATAGTTTTATAGCTAATATCAAGCATTAATACTACAATAAAAATAATAATAAATAGGATAAATTTCATAGTAAGAGACAAAATCAGAGTTCTCTTGGTGCCTCAGATGGTAAAGAATCTGCCTGCAACATGGGAGATGTGGGTTCAATCCCTAGGTAGGGAAGAGCTCCTAGAGAAGTCCATGGACAGAAGAACCTGGTGGGCTACAGTCTATGGGGTCACAAAGAGTAGGACATCACTGAGCAACTAACACTTTGACTTTCAAGAGGCAATATCACCTTTTATGTGCTTTTCAACAAGACAGTATGTTTCCTTTTTCAAGGAAAGGGGATCTGTGACATTTACTTTCAAAGAATTTAACATGCGATGTTTCATTTTTCAAATCAGTTAAACACAATAATCAAAGATAAAAATCATATGTTAGTTTTAAGTTTACAGCTGCTATGTATGTTCAATAATCTTGCCCCTTTTTCATCATAGATTATCTTGGAACTTCATGGTGCAGAGAAACAAAGCAGAAACAGTTATCATTTGATTTTTTTTTTCCTGAAAGTGCTGCCAAATTTCAAAGTTGAGGCATCATATTTATTTAGTGTGCTGCAGTGCTCTGTTCTTATGACCAGGGTGCTGAAAACCACCATTGCTATTCTTAGTGGAGGACTCTGAGAGCCAGTCATAAAAGATATAAATGATACCATATGGCCTGAAAACCTGATACTTTTGTAGACACCTAGCATTGTGTCCAAGAAAAGTGGGCTAATAATAAAATCACGGCAATATTACTTCTATCTCACAACAATATTTTCAATAGTAATATAAGCAATAAAAATAATAACAGGTCTAACACCACTGGCAACATTAAATTGAAAAAGCAAATTGCAAAGCTAGTGAAATTGTTATCAGAGGGATTGATCTACAACAGAACAAATATTTCAAGCTCCCAAATAAATGTTCAATAAAGTGATGCTTCACTATTGTGCAAGCATTATGATAGTGATTTACCAAAGAAATACGACTTAAAGGTATCTTGCGGTCTTTCATAAGCTGTGGCACAAAGGACTATAATGAAAGCACACTTATTTTTCTGTTGCATTGGAGTTCAGTTGTTCAACACGTTACTTAAAAAAATCCTAAAAAAGACTAGACTCCCAGTTTCAAGGAATGATTCTTTGTAGTGGAAACCATGGAAACATTAGACCTTAGCCAGAAATGTTGCTGCTTCTCTGCACAAACAAATGCAGTCAGTGTAATTGTTTAAGAAAGGTTTAGGAATAATTATTTATATATTGCCAGCAAATTACAATTTTCTTTTTCCTATTGGATATTAAAGAAACTTAAAAAGAAAAGATTACTATAGGGTTCTCTGGTGGCTCAGTGGTAAAGAATCCATCTGCCAATGCAGGAGACACGTGTTTGATCCCTGATCCGGGAAGATCCCACATGCCGCAGAGAAGCTAAGCTTGTGCACCACAGCTATTGAGTCTGTGCTCTGGAGCCTGGGAGAAACAGCTACTGAAGCCCTCACACCCTGAAGCCCTTGCTCTGCATCAAGAGAAGTCACCACAGTGAGCAGCCTGCGCACCGCAACTTGAGAGTAGCTCCTGCTTGTCTCAACTGGAGAAAGCCCACGCAGCAATGAAGATCCAGCACAGTCAAAAATAAATGGATAAAATTATGTTCAAAAAGATTATTATAAAATGTCATCTTTACAGGACACTAAACATATAAACAGAGATTTATTTCTGTATTTATCATCAGTATTCAGCTATCATCTATCTAGTAATATCTATCTATCTAGTTATCATCTCCTACCGGTCTTGTGATGGTCAGGAAAGGTGCAATTTTGCTGCTGTAACAAACCATCCCCCATATCCTTAAAACAACAACAGTGTATTTCTTGCTCATCTCACATGCCCAGTGGAGCAGGGGAGGACTCTACTGGGTCCGAGACTCATGGAGGCTCTGGCTCTGGAATCAACTGCACACTGTGGAACATAAAGCTTTCGTGGTTTCCCCAGTAAGGGGCAAGAAGGAGATGTGTGGTTTTGTGTTTCTTTCTCTTTTATTTTGTTTTTTACTGCCATAGGCCAGAAATGACACCTTTCACTTGCACTTACTTTTTACTTGTCAAAATTTTTCACTCAGCACTATGTAACTGCAATAGGACTAGAAAAGAATTGAGGGAACAAATAGAATACCTAGTGAGTATTCCTCTTTCTGAAATCTGCCCTCCTCCTCTTCAGATTTCCTTTGTCTTTCTTCTTCTCACATCTCCCCCAGGAAAGATAACCCAAATACTCTATCACTGTATCAAGTGCAAAGACCAGGTTATCTGAGAGGTGTGTACTAGTTTGTAAGTCAAGTTCAGATATAACATGGCTACCATGTAAAGAGACATTACTTTGTCAACAAAGGTCTGTCTAGTCAAGGCTATGGTTTTTCCAGTAGTCATGTATGGACGTGATAGTTTGACTATAAAAAAGTTGAGTACCAAAGAATTGATGCTTTTGAATTACGGTGTTGGAGAAGACTCTTGAGAGTCCCTTGGACTACAAGGAGATCCAACCAGTCCATCCTAAAGGAGGTCAGTCCTAGGTGTTCATTGGAAGGACTGATGTTGAAGCTGAAACTCCAATACTTTGGCCACCTGATGCGAAGAGCTGACTCATTTAAAAAGACCCTGATGCTGGGAAAGATTGAGGGCTGGAGGAGAAGGGGACGACAGAGGATGAGGGGGTTGGATGGCATCACCGACTCATCAGACATGAGTTTGGGTAAACTCTGGGAGTTGGTGATGGACAGGGAGGCCTGGCGTGCTGCAGTTCATGGGGTCGCAGAGTCGGACACAACTGAGCGACTGAACTGAACTGAATCAAACCATGTGTCTACATGACAACAAATTAAAAAGATGAGTTATTTGCCTCCTATACCTAACACTACTATTTGTAAACGATATGAAGAGAGTAGCATTAAAGCATATACATTGCCATATGTAAAATAGAGAGCCAGTGGAATCTGCTGCGGAGATTCTTTGCAGCTGACTCTTGGAGCGCAAACCTGGTGCCCTGCAATAACCTAGAGGAGTGGGATGGAGTGGGGAGGTGGGGAGGAGGTTCAAGTGGGAGGGGACATATGCACACCTATGGCTGATTCATGCTGATGAATGACAGAAACTGGCACAATATTGTAAAGCAATGCCCTCCAATTAAAAATAATTTCTTTTGAAAAGAGATGCGAACAGGAGACACATAGAGGTTATTATGATTAGCCATCCTAGAACACACCATAGCAGACACTGTAAGGTCTCCTTACCCTAGGGGCGGAAATTGTTTCTTGATTAGGGCTGCTGTTACTGTCTGGGAGGTTCTTCCTTTCATGATTTCCCTTTACCAGTAATTGCTTCCACAGTTGTTTTTCAGAGATAGTTCTTAGATCTGCAATATCTCTTTACATTTTTGCCTTTCTCTGTCTTAGATTTAAGGAAGACCTGGAAGCTGTGAAGATTCTAAAGGAAGATCAAGTCCTTATTCTGATCTTTTACCGAACATGCATCCCTTAGATTTTTTCTTTCTTAACTTTTTAGGGCTTAGAGTCAAGAAACAGTTAGTTCTTTTAAGTCTGAAGGCCTGAAATGCTCGGACTTTTTCCCTTTCATGTCCCAAAGAGAGCTTGTCTCTTTCATGTCCTAAAGAGAATTCATTTGCTTCTTTATTACATGGTCAAACACAGCTATTACCTATCAACACATACTATGAAGGCTCTGCTTTTTAACTTCTTTCACTAGAGATATAATTGCACAGAACAAGGGGCTTTCCTTCAAGTGACTGCAAATGACAGCATTACCAAATCATAATATGGATGGACACCTTTTTTTTTCATTTATTTTTATTAGTTGGAGGCTAATTACTTTACAATATTGTAGTGGTTTTTGCCATACACTGACATGAATCAGCCATGGATTTACATGTGTTCCCCATCCCTATCCCCCTCCCACCTCCCTCTGCATCCCATCCCTCTGGGTCTTCCCAGGACATCTTTTCTTGCTGCTTGTAGACTGGCCAGTAGTGGCCAATACCCACTTGTTTCTGTTTGTTTCTCATGGAAGTATCTCAGAGCTAACACAAAACTACCATGGTAGTGAGGGGAGACCAGGTTATACAGTGACAACAAGTCCAGAGGCAGCATAATCTGTATGTCTTTGTCATTATTTTCAGACTCAATGTGAGCCTATTTGTTGGAAACAAATCCATATCTTCCATGCATAATGTTAATGAAAAATGCTATTTACTTAATACTTGCAAAATCAGAAAAATAATGTTTTGCTAACAAATTCCATCAACCTGTGTTTGCAATATTAAATCCAAGAAGCCCTAAAAACCAAGCAAGCATTTATAATTGACAAACAAGCCCAATCTTATCTATGTTCTCTTGGAAATAAATCTTTCCTGAAGCAACCTGAGGCTATTACATGATCTCACACAAGATGGAGTGCTATGTAGCATGTAGTGTTTGTTTCATATGATCATTCTGAAGGGTGAAATATTATAAGTTTTGGAGCACATATTCACCACTGTTTTTGCACATAGTATTGGGTTGGCCAAAAAGTTTGTTCAGGTTTTTTCAGTAATATATATGGAAAAACCAAACTAACTCTTTGGTCAAATGAATACTATGGACTTGCAATTCCTAAATCATGTAGCATAATGTGGTATCATGTGTGACTGTTTGCACGTAGTACTTTGACACACATATGTTTCCCCATTTTTAGTATATTTAGATTTCTGACCTTTCCTACACTCTGTCCTTATTTTTCCTTTTTATGTCTATATTATTGTGATTGCATGTTGTATGTGTGTGTGTGTGTGTGTGTGTGTGTGTGTATGTATGTTTGATGGGGTTATCTGTGTGTGTGTGCTGTGCTTAATCACTCAGTTATGTCCAACTCTTTGCAACCCCATGGACTATAGCCTTCCAGGTTCCTCTGTCCATGAGGATTCTCCAGGCAAGAATACTGGAATGGGTTGTATGTTGTGATTATTCCTAGTGCTAAAACCATTTGGGTTGTAAAGATATGTATTCAGTGTAATTGCCTTTTGTATAAGCTAAATTGCATTATCACACATTGTAAATACTCAGTTTTGTCAATCAAAAAATCCAATACTTTATTATAATCTATGGCATCTAAGAAAGAGTAGAGAAAATATCTAAGGAATTAGGTAAAAATATTGATGCCAAAAATCTGAACCCTGGTTCTGCATCTTCCTTACTTACTGATGAGAATTAATCACATCTCAGAACACCTATGATTTTTTTGCCAGACTTCAATACAGACAAAATTTCATCTTTCTCACAGCCCCTACCCACTAGTTATAAGTATCTATAAATGCATTGACAACCACTACAGAGATGAAAGAAAACAGACTTGCTCTAAAAGGAATATTAAACACATTGAGTGAGTTAAATGATAAAACAATATCAGAGTAATAAAAAAGTCAGGAGAGATTTTAGAACTATACAGGAGGTCATATATTTAAATTCAGAAGGTTTTACTTTGTACACAATATTATATGAAATATTTCTATGAATAAAATTTGGTTACTGGCTTTACGGGAATACCAGTATTTATTAAATGGAGCAGACATCAGTAGAATTAGATCATGCCTACCTTTTTCCTTTCTTTTATTACAATGTCAGCATAATATTTAAAATGTCTCAGCAAACTCTTCTCTTCACCACTTTAATAAGTAGATTTGCCAGGTGCAGCACTAGCAGGAGGCTCATAATGTATTTAAGTTTGAAAATGAGGCAATTATATTTCAAAGTTCTGATTGGCTATATTTTAATTTCAGAACTATGAGATGCACTGATTTAGCTGATGGCTTGCTGAAGTAACCTTGTACATTTCCACCTGTTCCTTTTATTATAACAGAAACACCTTGCCAGGAGTGAGAGGAGGATATTGGTCACAGAAGCCATGACAGTCTGGTCCCTGGGCTCTTACTATTGATTACATTTCTTGACAGTCACATGGGAAGTTAACTACGAGTAGGCAATTAACACCCATGCAAAATAATAAGGAAAACATAATTATATTGAGAACTCCCAGAGACTGTTTGTAATCTTAAATGTGATATTCCCAGGTCTCTGAATAGTTATGGCAACCCAGATTTTGGCATGTCTTTGTGTCCACATTCTTCAACGCACGTCCTATCCCTGACAAAAAGTGGTGAGTGTTAACACTCTATTTCCTTTTAAATTATTAAAAAGAATCCTGAATTTTCATCCATCTAATCACAAATTCCCTAAAGAGAAAGCAAGATAAGATTTACTTTGCATATAAAGTGAATCATCCTTGTAGAAAAACAGATCTGCTTGAAAAAGACTCAGGATACCTTATCTAATATTAGTTTGTAATCTCGTTAAATTAAATTTCTGCTTTCTCTGTTATAGGATGGGAGATCAGTGAATAGATTCTAAAGCCAGGCCATCTAGGCATTAGTTCCCATATTGTCCTCCAGAAACCCTATGACCTTGGGGAAGGTTATTTACCTTCTCTGTCACATATCTGTTCTATAAAGTGGAGTAATGCTAGAGTTGTAATATTTATTGTTATTTTTACCTTAAATGCTGGTTATTCTCGTTCTTTTATGAAATATTTTATAACACATAACACTAGTGTGTCTGCCTCAGTCCTTACTTCTGGGGTGACATGATTAAAAGTAATGCAATTTTTTTCCCCACAAGTAGTCCAATACTCTCATATATCAGGCACCAAGATAAATGGCTCTTTCCACTTAGAAAGAGAAAGGAGACAGCAGACCCCTTCCCTAATCTAAAGGTCTCCTTGGAAATACATGAGCGTGAACCTGAACTTCAACTCTTTTGCATGCGTATGAAATATCTTCAGGAACCAACTAGCGTCCTGTATTTAAATTTTATATTATTCTCCCAGCCTAGAATGTGTTCAAATTCTGGATCTTTCTCTCTCCTTGAAAAGTATAGGCCCAAGGAGATATTCCCCACTGTCTTCCTGGCCCTTTGATTCAAGGCTTAAGTGAGGAAATTAGAGTGAGCTGTGACTACTTGGCCCTCTTGGGATAAAATAAGTTTTATTATCTTTTGAAATCAGAGTAATTAGCTTCTGCATTAAGAAACTAGATCCAACCCTTATGGTATATGAACATGCCTTTAGGAGTCTAAGAATTGCTGCAGGACAGGTAAGAAATCCAGCAAAGTTATATATTCTCATAAGTCGTAGTAAGAAGCCACCTGAGAGGATTTGTGAGGTTTATGAATTAGCACATAAATTTACTTAACAAATCAGTTAGAATCTGCTACTCAATATTAGCAAAAACGTCTAATCCCAATTGATTTTTCAATGATCTTAGAAATAAGGTATTGCCAATATAATTTAAATATAAACTATAAATGTGTAAAAAGATGAAAACTTTTACACATTGCTATTTAATACTAAATATCCTTTCTGTAACTGTTTCACTTATTTATTTTTATCCTTAAAAAATAAAAATTTGACCACACTGTGTGGCTTGCAGGATCTTAGTTCCCCAACCAGGGATCAAACTTGGGCTCCCAGCAGTGGAAGCACAGAATCCTTACCACTGGACCACCAGGGAATTCCCAACTTTCAATGTTAAAATAATAAAAATTCATATGAAGCTATATATTTGTACAGAGAGACTCCTGTATACCTTTTTAGTTAGTGTCTCCTAATGATTACATTGGGAGAAGGCAATGGCACCCCACTCCAGTGTTCTTGCCTGGGAAAACCCATGGATGGAGGAGCCTGGCGGGCTGCCGTCTATGGGGTCACACAGGGTCGGACATGGCTGAAGCGACTTAGCAGCAGCAGCAGTGCAATGATTACATTTTGGGCTTCCCAGGCGGCATGGTGGTTAAAAAAAAAAAAAAATCTGCAGTGCAGGAGATGCCAGAGACTCAAATTTGACATTCCTGGGTTGAGATTTCCTGGAATAGGAAATGGCAACCCACTTCTGTATTCTTGCCTGGAAAATTCCATGGACAGAGGAGCCTGGTAGGCTACAGTCCATGGGGTCGCAAAAAGGCAGACACCACTGAATGACTGAGCACACACATACACATAGATTATATTTTGTATCGATGCAGCACAGTCCAAAACCAGAACAATGACATTGGATTAATGTGTGTGTATGAAGTTCTGTGCTATTGTCTCAGAAGACTAGATATATTAATCACTACCACAAGTGAGATACAAAATTATTCTCTTATGGCGAAGATATCCCTCCTTCTGCACCGCTATAGTCAACTGGTTTCTCTTCCTCTGACCATCCCCAACCCCTGGCAGACACTAACAATTTTTTCTCTAATACGTCATTTTGAAAATGTTATGCAAATGGAATTAGACAATGTTATGCAAATGGAATAGGTGATTTACTGAAACTGTCTTCTGTTTTTCATTCAGCATAATGCCCTCAAGATTTAGCCAAGTAATCATATGGACCAATACGGATCACTCATTCGCTGTTAATGGTGAGTAGAACACAGGGATGTGAATGTGCTGCTGTTGGTTTAACCAACCAACTGATGATGGACTTATAGTTATTTACAGTGTTTGTCTAGTACAAGTAAAGAGAACTATTTATATCTCATGAAATGATGGATGATATGTGAAGGAAGGCCTGACCATACCACTTTATTTTTATTTTCTTTTTTGTGCCCTGTTATTTTTTCTTTGTACTGCCTTTCTGTGCATTGAATAAATATTGCTTAGAATTTTATTTTTATTTTTCGATAGTATTTGAAAGTATCTCTGTGTGTAGGCCTATTTAAAATAGTTGCATTAGGTATTACATTATATATACATAATTTATTACAGTGTACTAGTGTGGAGATGTGGCCAGTAAAGGGAATATAGAAAAAATTACCTCCTCTTTAAGTTATTTTACTCTTCTTTGGCATCACCAACTCGATAGACATGAGTTTGAGCAAGCTCTGGGAATTGGTGATGGACAGGGATGCCTGGCGTGCTGAAGTCCATGGGGTCACAAAGGGTCAGACACAACTGAGTGACTGAACTGAACTGACTCCTCTTTTACAGTATAATTCTCAAACATTTTCTCTACATACATGGAAAGTCACATCAGACAGTACTATAAATTTTTTAGCTATCAAACATAACTTAGAAAACTCAAGTGTAAAAGTTTACTTATATTTTTAATCTTTCTGTCCTTTCTCTTAGATTTTTGATTAGTTATTTTATAATTTTCTGTTTGGAGAAATCTCATTAGCAACATTTTGGGTTGCTATGTTGATGATAAATTATCCTAATTTTCCTTCATCTGAGAATATCTTGAAATTCTTCAGTGCTTGAAATGTATTTTTTTCCTGGCTGTTGAATCCTGGTTAGCATTTCTTTTCCATCAACACTGGAAAAAAGTTGTGTCACTTGCTCTGTTCTCCATAGTTTTCAATAGAAGTCATTCAATCTGTACCCCCTTAAGAAAGGTGTTATTTCTCCCCTAGTGTTTTCAAGACATTATATTTGCCTTTAGCTTTCACAATTTTGACTCTGATGTCCTTGGTGTGAATTTTTTTGTGTCCATTCTGTTTAGGGCTTCTGTTTTTTTTTTTTTTTTCCCCAACTTCTTGATCTTATAACTTTATATCTTTGGCAAATTAGGGAAATTTTCAGCTACAGCATCTTTGAATAATGTTTACCCTCTCCTTCTCTCTTTCCTTGCAGGTCTCCAATGACATGAAAAGTAAATCTTCTATTAGAGCATTACAGTTCCCTGGAGCTCGGCTTTTTTTTTCTTTAGTTTAACTTTTTTACTCTATTTTGCCTATCTTGCTTTTAGATTCAGTAATTTATAGTGTTTGTTCTATCTTGCAGTCCATTGACTCTTTTCTTTCTTCTATATTCAGTTATTGAACCTATCTATGTTTTGTTGCGGTTATTATATCTTTCATTTATAAAATTCCCATTTGGTCTTCTGTTAATAACTTTTATTTCCTTGCAGAGTATGTAACAACAACAAAAACTTATCCTTGCCAAAAATGAGGTCTAGCCTTTGCTCTCAGCTCTTGGGAGGTGATCTGTGCCATGCCTGTTAGGAGTGCCTTTTTGCCTGGAGGCCATGGGTGGTAAATAGTCTACAGTCTTATTTAGGGAGGGGCCTGATACACTAGAAAAATCAACAACATAATTTACTGTGGCAGCTTTGGGACACACAGTATCAGCTGACCTGGAGACTGAGATTAACTACATAGGCAATCAATTAATCAGTTGTCCTAAGTGATGGAGCCCCATGAAAACGAAACGCAGAGGCTCAGATGAGCTTCCATGACTGGTGATACACCATATATATTGTCACAAACCAATGCAAGGAAAGTAACATACCCTGATTCTGCAGAGAGAGGGCAAAAGAAGATCCAAGACTAGTAATTTCTTGGACTCTGTCCTATGCGCCTATTTCCTGGCTAAATGTGTCCTTTTCTTGTGATAATGTGTAACCATCAGTATACCCATGAGGATAGTAACTTTCAGTGACATCTGTGAGTCCTGACATACCAAAAGTGAGGGTAGTTTGGGGAAAATTCCAGACTTTCAGTTGGTGTCAAAAGTTAAGACAGTCTTGTAAGAAATATGTCACCTCTACCTTAGTAGTTGGCTTAACTTTACTCTGAGACTTTGTATATTTTCATTTGTTTCAATCAAGTTCCTAACTGTTCACTGAAGCATTTTGTTATGGCCCCTTAAAAATCCTTCTTATATAAAGCTGCATCATATTGCTGTTGGTATTTATTAATGATATTTTTTCATTCAACTTGAGATTTTCTGGTATTTCCTATGATAAGTAGTTTCAATTGAAACATGAGTCTTCTGAGTATTATGTTAGGAACCACCGGGTCTTATTTAAATGTGTTTTAGCAGGTCAATTCTGACACTGCTCAAGCAAAGCAGAGCATCACTTTATTAATGCCAGGTCAAGGTGAAAGTCCAAGTTTCAATCTTGTAATACATTGAAACCCCTGGAAAGAAGGGCTTCCCGTTACTGCTAGAAGGGGGATGTGCGGGGAGCCGGCCTGCTCAAGGCCCAAAAAGGCCCTGGGAAAGCCTTGAAAGAGGCTGTTCCCTGTCCCGCCACCCCATGATAAAGTAGTAAAACATTTGCTGGGCCTCCTTTGTTCTTCCTTGAGAAAAACGTAGTAGTAGTGACCTTCACTTAGTAGTTTATCTTGGAATGCCAAAAACAAGATGTAAGCTTCTGCAATCACTTAAGACAAAAAATTGTATTGAGGTAACAAACACCAGATGGCATTTTTTATGAACTATGTTTTCTGCTTGTATTAGTATAAAGGTAGCTGCTTTACTCAATAAAACCGCTGACTTGCCTAAAGAGCAGTCAGCTCTCTCGACCCCATTCTCTACTTTCAGCTCCTTTTTCTCAGGCTTCCGTGCTGCTGCGGTCAAGACCTGTTCACATTGCCGGCTGGTACCGGCAGGGGTGGATCTTGGGTTTCCAACGACACTTCTCCTGATAAAGTCCTAATATGAGGGAACTGGGGACTCATCACTGCTCTACAGCTCACCTCCCCTGACATTGCAGGGCCTTGGGCTTCTTGGTTGTAAACTTGTGACTCTTCCCTAGGTATCCTCTGACACCATGGAGATGAGGGTAATCGCTATCACTCAGCGGGACTGAAAGTCCAGGCTCTCTACTTGGTCTTTTATGACATCAGCTCATGGCGGGGCTGGCGGTGGTGGTGGTTGCTAAATCACAGAAATCTAGGTTCTTAACTAGGCATTTGTTGGCAGAGGTAGCTTAGGGCTACAGGTTTTTCTGAGGCATTTGGCAGGAGCAGGAATGGTGTTTATTGTCTAAAAGTTTTCTCTTTCCAGGTTGCCCTTTCTCTGCTAAAGAGAGCAGTTTTCTTGGGGTTTCTTTTGTCCCCATCCATTGATGTATTCTGAGCTTCCCAGGTGGTGCAATGGGTAAAGATTCTGCCTGCCAATTCAGATGGGACAGATTCTCCCATGGACAGAGAAGCCTGGCAGGCTACACAGTTCATGGGGTCACAAAGAGTGTGACATGAGTGAGGTGACTCAGCATGCATGCACGCCAATTCAGAAGGCGCAGGAAAGGCAGGTTTGATCCCTCGGTTGGGAAGATCTGCTAGAGAAGGAAATGAAAACCCATTTCAGTATTCTTGCCTGGAAAATTTCATGGACAGAGGAGCCTGGAAGGCTACAGTCCATGTGGTCAGAAAGTTGGTTACAACTGAGGGACTGAGCACACACATACATCAATGTATTCATGTTTCTGGAGAGCCGATCATCTAGTTATTTGGCATATAAAGCCATAGAAAAAGAAAAGGAAAATATTAAACAACGAAAATAATAAAAATATAGGATAAGGTGGTATTGTTCCTCATGGCCTCTGATCCCCAGCCTTTCTACCACCTTTTACACATCTTTTACAAGCTCATGTTTGTTTCATATAATGACATCTAGAGTTTTAGATGAACTCCAAGCTTTAATAGGAATAAAAGAAAAAAGTACTGCCAAGCCCTTGTATATTTTTCTTCATTAATTTTCTCAAAGCCACATTTACTGAAAAAAAACAAAAAGCAAAAAACCTGAATCTCTGAGATATTACCTTATTTGTAATTTTCAGATTGGTAGAAAGCTGACTAAGCTGGTGCAACAATCTATCTACTTGATTTTAGGGGGTTATCATTAAAGAGATTACAAAAGTGCAAAATGAATAGAAATAGTGTACACATCACTGTCTTTCATTTTTCTTGCTATCTTTAACTTACATTATGCCATCTATTAGATTACAACACTCAAATCCAAAGATTAGGACCCTAAAATAAAGCTGTAAAAAAACATGCAACTAGTGGAGTTAATTAGGGTTGCCTAAAGAGGAAGGAGGGACTTCCCTGATAGTTCAATTGGTAAAGAATCTGTCTGCAATGCAGGAGACACCAGTTTGATTCCTGGGTCAGGAAGATCAGCTGAGAAGGGATAGGCTACCCACTTGGACTTCCTTTGTGCCTCAGCTGGTAAAGAATTCACCTGTGATGCAGGAGACCTAGGTTTGATCCCTGGGTTAGGAAGATCCCCTGGAGAAGGGTAAGGCTACCCACTCCAATATTCTGGCCTGAAGAATTCCATGGACTGGATAGTCCTTAGAGTCACAAAGAGTGGAATCTGACTGAGTGACTTTCACTTTCACATTGAAAGAAGAAGGGCTGATGTTGAACCTGAAGCTTCAATATTTTGGTCACCTGATGTGAATTGCTGACTCATTGGAAAGGATCCTGATGCTGGGAAAGATTGAGGGCAAGAGGAGAAGTGGGTGACAGGATGAGATGGTTGGATTGCATCACCAACTCAATGGATATGAGTTTGAGCAAACTCAGGGAAATAGTGAAGGACAGGGAAGCCTGACATGCTGCAGTTCATGGGATCACAAAGATTTGGACACAACTTAGCTACTGAACAATAACAATGAATATAACAGAAATATATCATCTATAAATGAAAGAAATACCCTTTAAAATCATATTTAAAAGTAAAATTATTTTAAATACATGTGTGAAACACCTATTCTTTTCACAGACTCAGGCCAAAAAAATGTGTGTATAAAGTATGATAAAGAAAGCCACATCTTCCACAATAGTAGATGGTGAAATCTTTGGAGCTGTGATCCAAAAGGTCAGTAACCATAAACAATTCTTTTTGGTACTAGCACAGCATTCATTTACTGTCATCTTTATAAGCACTATCCTGAGTGTCTTTCAAAGACACAATTTTGTTTCATATTTTAATCTTTACTGCCTCACATTCTAATAAAATACATAATTACAATTGGTTTGCTTAATAAAATATGTCTGGGGAGAATTTCACATTATATGAGCAGTACTGTTGTTGTTCAGTCCCTAGGTCGTGTCCAACTCTTTGTGACCCCAAGAATTGTAGCATGTCAGGCTTCCCTGTCCCTCACCATTTCCTGGAGTTTGCACAAACTCATGTCCATTGAGTCAGTGATGCCATCCAACCATCTCATCCTCTGTTGCCTTCTTCTTTTTTTACCTTCAACCTTTTCCAGCATGAGGGTCTTTTCCAGTGAGTTGGTTCTTCACATCAGGTATCAAAAATATTGAAGCTTTAGCTTCAGCATCAATCCTTCCAATGAATGACCAGTATAATTTCTCTAAATTCACAAATGGTCCTTGGGGAAGTTGTACAATAGCAGAAAAGAGATGTTTTGAAGAATATAAAAATCCCCTCATTTAGATTTCAATGTGTCAAGGGAACTAGGATTCTGTATTTTTCAAGATGCAGATGAGTCTAGGGTCTGATCACAGCTTTGTATCTTCAACAGGGAAAGCTTTTCATTTTACCAACAATCTAACAGTGTTAAATTGTGTGCTCAACAATTCTCAAAGTTGGTAAAAACACAGATGGTGTTAAGACTTGGGTTCCAGTGTTCCTCAACCACAGTTTTCAAACTCCTGGGTGAAGTCTTAGAAGGACAAAAGAATCTGCCCCTCACCCATCACAAATGATCGCGTATTTCTTCTACTGGAGAGTATACAAATACTTCTCTTTTAAAACTCAGAATATCATTCTAACCATGAAAGAAAGTGACTTATAAAGAGAGTTAGGGAATATGGATTAACCAAGGACTTTCTTTTCCCTAAAAAATAAAAAATCAGTCTACACAATCAGCTTCATGTTCACTATGTTATGATTTCTGCATTATAAATGAACTTGTGGTGTGCTGTGCTGTGCTTAGTCATTCAGTCGTGTCTGACTCTTTGTGAACCCATGGACTGTAGGCTGCCAGGCTCCTCTGTCCATGGGATTATCCAGGCCAGAATACTGGAGTGGGTTGCCATGCCTTCCTCCAGAGGATCTTCCCAACCCAAAGATCAAACCCAGGTCTCCCATATTGAGGGCAGATTCTTTGCTGTCTGAGCTACCAGGGAAGCTCATAAATGAACTTAGTCATCATCTAAATATATTCAAATATATTTTGCTCTCCACAAAGCTTTTCTTTTCAATAAAAAGAAATAGGATGGGATTTTTCAAACGCTATCTTTAGTGGAAAGTGGTTTTTAAATGCAAATAGGAAAATGTTAGGTGTTATGAACTAGTGATCTGTAAGCAAAGCGGTAGTGGGAATACTTTTAAGATCTACTGGGTTTGAAATTAAAGATATCTAAGTGCACATATAAATAAGCATGCTGATTTCTAGGATGCAACCTCCCTGACTAAACAGTGAGAACTTATCAATCATTAATCATTTAATTTCAACAAGGAAAGCTTATTTCCCTACAATAGTGGTTCTCTTCTCAAGCTTTGGTATATATTAGCATCACCTGGCTCTTTTAAAAGTCCAATCCAGGTTCCATTCCATAACAAATAAAACAACATATCTAGGGATGGAATGTAGGCATCAACAGTTTTGGTGACCCCCATGAGTTATAAATGAGCTTCCCTGATGTCTCAGCAGGTAAAGAATCCACCTGCAATGCAGGAGATGCAAGTTTGATCCCTGAGTCAGGAAGATCTCCTAGAGAAGGAAATGGCAACCCACTACAGTATTCTTGCCTGAAAAATCCCATGGACAGAGGAGCTTGGTGAGCTACAAACCAAAGGGTTGCAAAGAGTTGGACAAGACTGAGCAACTAAGCAAGCAAGCATGAGTTGTAGATGAAGAAAAGTTTTGGGAATCACTGCTTCTTCACATTCATGCTAAACACACTATTTAAGGGTGGAAAGGAAAACCAAACAGATTTAGAGATATAAGCATATGTAATGTCTTAGTTAAATAAAATGGTCCAGTCAAGATTTGTCAAATTTCAAGATTAAAAAAAAAAAAAAAGCTTTCGTTACTCAAACTGACTTAATTTTCACTAATTAAGTTACAACCAATTGTGACAAATCTGTACTAAAAATGAGCTTCAGAAATGTGGTCCTAGAATGCTCTTATTACTTGACCAACTATTCAAAATTTCACAGGAAACAAGCAAACAAAAAAAGCATTTATCTTTCTGAATAAAAAGGCTTCAGCATATTAAAAGATATTTTAAAGCAAAAGTTAAATGGAAATAATCCTTATGCTGTTAAGCTTCAGGGTTGACTTCAAATAATAGTTTTAGAACAGATCAGTCTCACTCTGTAAAAGAAATCTATATAGTGTCGATTAGTGTACTGACTCATGAAAGAACATTAAAATGCTATTACTTAGATGAGAAACATTCAAGCGATGTTCCTTAAATAAGATTTAGTTGAAAAGTGAGCAGTTATTCCATTTGGTATGTGTTTTTTGCATCAGCATCTACCAACTAGATAATAGTTCCATTTGATAATAGTCTGCAGAGAGGTTTCCTTTGTTAGGAAGGGATGCTAGTCTGCTGTAGAAGATTCCAATTAGTGTTAGCATCATCTTCCGAAAGGAAGGAAAGGTTTTCAATAAGGAGAAATATTAACTTCGTAGGAGATTTTGTAAGACCCTTAGAAACATATACCTACAGAAAAGGAAAAGGAGAAGTGGAATCAGTAGTGGATTTTCTCCACGATAAAATTCTTAAAAATGAAGTAAAGACAAGTCAAGTGCATTTCCAGAAACTAGTCTGAGTAAAAGAGGCTCAGTTTTGGCTCATGTGAGGAAGAATGGGAGCAAGATGATTGTAACTGTTGAAAGCAAAGATTTCCAATATTCTGCCATGATAATTATGGAGTTTGTTGCTTCATATTTTACTATAATTTTCATTTTTTTTCATTTGGTGAACATAAAGCAAACTGTGTGCCCCTCAAAAAGTATCTGTTTTACTCTGAAGTCAATTGCATAATATCTGTACAGAAAGTAAAGATGAATGAGTCCATGATAACCCCAAAGCTCTCATCATTAACGTGCTTTATGTTTAAATTGTTTGTAACTTGTGAATCTCCGTACTCCTGGAAACCCTGAGTGTGCTGATTTATAATTGACCTGAGAAGACTTAATGGGCTTCCTTTGAAGAAAAGTAACAATATGGAGGAAAAGAGGACGAGTTATAATATAAAATAAATTTGGGAATATACAACAGTATCTTGAAAAAACAGTAAAAGGATATTTGAAAAGATACAAGAGGTAAAATGTTGAGACTTAAGCAGAAATTTCTGCAATCTAGTCTCATAAGATATAAAGAAGCTGGCTCAAGGCATGTTATGAAAGTTTACATGACATTTTACACTTTCAAGTATCTGTTAGCAAGAGTTTTTAAGAACTCTGACTGAGTTACCAAGATTATTTAGTATTCTGGTGATCATATTTGGTGATTTTGGTAGTTCGAAAAATGGGCGAGCAGGTTCTCACCAAACACCAAATCTATTGGTACCTTGATATGGGACTTCTTAGCCTCTAGAACTGTGAGCCACTCAGTTTGTGATATATTTGTTATAGCAACCCAAATGGACTAAGGCAGCCCTGACCTCATGTTGCTTAGAACATTTACTTTAGAAAAACTGCAATTGTAAATTCTGTCTTTGACCCTTTGAGATGTAAATCTTATAGCAGCCCCTGGACAGTTTTACAGCTCAGGGATGTCTTTCTCAAGGACCCTTTGAAATATAACCATTAAGAAAGATAGAGTGGCTCTCATTCTCTGCGGGAGGGCAGAAGCCTACGTCTAACCCATTAGCAAACACAGATGGCCTATCGACTTTGACTAAAGCTCTCCCCCACTTGTCCTCCACTACTTTTCCACCAGCTCATGCCTGTATTTAAAAATTCTCCCACGTTTTGTCAAAGCAGAATTGAGGTCCCTCTTCTCTCCTATTGTAATAGTTTTGGATAAAACTGCCCTTGCCTTTTTAACTTGCCTGTTGCAATTTGTTTCTTTGATAACAAGAGCTCTAGAGCCCATGTGCCACAAGTACTGAGCCCACAGGCTCTAGAATTCGTGAATTGCAAGTAGAGAAACCTGAGTTCAGCTGTGAGAGAAAGCCTGCACAATGCAGTGAAGAGTCCCATGTGTTGTGACAAAGACCCAGGCAGTCAAAAACAAAGTAAAAATCAACTAGATAAATGACTTCTTTTCCTAAAAGGCAAAAAGACCATACTGTTCAAACAAAGAAACAAACAAAAGAATATGAGCTGTTTAACCTGGATTATTGGCGTGTGTTCTCAATGCCATCATTAAGTGTTATTTTGATGGAGAGGGAGAAGGAGATTAAACACACAAAGGAGAGCGGAAGAAGAAATAACGAGACCACAGGACAGAGACTGGAGTCGCAGAGTCAATCCGAATCCGGGAGAAGCAAGGAGGTATCCTCCCCCAGAGCACCCAGAGGGAGTGTGGTCCTACTGACACCTTGACGTTGGCACTGTGGCTTCCAGAACTGTGACAGAATTAATTTCTACAGTTTTTCTTTCTTAAAATGCAGATTATTTTTAGAGTCTTTATTGTCACAATATCGCTTCTGTTTTATCTTTTGGCTTTTTGGCTGCAAGGCATGTGATATTGATCTTGGCTCCCCGACCAGGGATGGAACAACCCCCTTCCTGCCTTGGAAGGCCAAATCTCAACCCCTGGACCACCAGGGCAGTCCCAATTTCTATACTTTCAAGCCACCAATTAAGGCAATTTGCTGTAGTAGCCCTAGAACATTACTAGAGTTTATCAGAAATCATTTTCAAGCATATCTTTTAAAAATTGCAATAATTAGACTATTGTAAAAATGTTAATTCCATTCCAAACATTTTGGATGGAGCCCACTCTTTGATTAAAGTAATACCATAACATTACCGTATGTTGACAACTGCGCACTGTTTTCATAAGAAAAAGCAGTAGTAAATGAAAGCAATCATATTATTTTTAGTAGAAAATGTAGTGTTTTTCTCTTTTTTTCTAAGTACTATTGTTGAAATGATAGAACTGGGATAAGCCACTTAAGCACCTGTTTTTAAGGAGGATGCTGTTTAAATAGATAAATTCAGCCAGAACCCTGGAGATACTAATGAAATTCACCAGTTTAGGATAAACAGCTTCAGTATGGATTTTTGATAAGAAAACAGCTGCTCATCTAGAGGTAGTAGTAGCTAAAGTCTGAAGGCCGTGAGATTTGTCTGTTCTGGAAGATATGATATGCAAGGAACAGATGGTTAGCATAAATAATTCAAAATCACTCTCCAGTCAATTCTTTGGGTAAAAACAATGTGTTGAACTATGTTTACAAGGTTACTTGGAACTTTATGCATACAAACTATTTCTGCCTCCATTCCTAGCATGCAATTTCCAAACAAAGCACACATTTTAATCATTTAAAGATTAATACTCAAAATCAATACAGAAAGAGGCATGGTATGCATTATATAATAGCACTATTTGTATATTATATGGCTTCCCTGGTGGCCCAGATGGTAAAGACTCTGCCTGCAGTGTGGGAGACCTGGGTTCAACCCCTGGGTTGAGAAGATCCCCGGACGAGAGCATGGCAACCCACTCCAGTATTCCTGCCTGGAGAATCCCCATGGACAGAGGGGCCTGGCGGGCTACAGTCCATGGTATCACAAAAGAGTTAGACATGACTGAGCGACTATGCACACAGCACACTTATGTATATTATATGTGCAATCACAATTAAATATATTTAGGTCTTCAGTGTAAATTCTGTTGAGGTTAAAATGATATTCACTTACAACATACATGTTGGTAAGTGATCATGGAAAACTAATATCAATGTTTATAACAATCAACAATAAATAAATGAAACTAACTTTTGCATAGTACTTTATACTTTATAAACATTCTTTCTAATCCTTCGACTAATGTTTTTTTTTTAATTTTATATATACAAATCTAAAATCACTCCATCAGTTAAGAAAATAAAATACTAGCCTTATAGCTTTATAATCCTACTTGATGCTTAAATTTTATGGTAAAGGTTTTACATATCTTTTGTTAATTACTCTAATCTTTCTTTCTCTTTCTGAAAATAGACTTCTTTCCTTTTACTTAAATTTTTTCCTATGCTTTATATGTATGAATAATTCCTTTTCTTCTATTTCACAGAAGCATATATACCTATACCTGTGTTTATCCATAACTACAAGTCTTATAACATGATTCATAACCTTCTTTCTTTTGTTTGACTAACATTTCCCTCTTCATTGTTTCAACCTTTTTGGTATGAAGATGGGTTTAATGAATTTTCTAAACAAATGTTTACCAGACTCTGTATTCTCCTCAATACTCCAAAATTCTTCCTCTTTCCATAATAGAATTTTTTGGAAAAACAAACAAACAAACAGTATTTGTTTTTTCTCTACTTTCTTTTCACTAAGTTATTCTTAAGCTCATGTTCAGCTACACATCACTAATACCTATGTATTTGGCAAATGTTCTCAGTCTAAAACACTTCATATCAGTAACTATTGTGGACAGCGCCCAGGAAGAGTTAAGAATGAGTTTTCTGCTCCAGATCCCATGGAAGCTTTCAGATTTCCTCTGGAAACTCTTGAGTACCATTCTCTAACCAAGATTTATAAGTGTTGCAGTTTCTAACCCTATAAAGAAGACATCACCATCAATCACTAATATATTATTCTGACCCTGGTTTCAGAGTTTCAGTCATGCTTTCTTGAACAGTAGATTCTGTGCCTTGAAGAATGCTACGTTTCTACTCACCTACCAATAGTGCTCCATCCTCTGCAATCAACCTGCCATCATTAGTCAGGTATGGCTCCAGGTGAGGCATAGAAAACTAGCCTTCTTACGTGTTATACATCAAAAAGTCAAATTACTTGCCCAACACCACATAGCTATTCAGCTACTGTGAGATTTAAAAACTTTCTGGGTGATTTACATGAGCTTTGATAGAGTCTAGGAACTATTGCACACACATCTTTCCTCCCAAAATGTTTAAACATGTATCTGTATTCCATCTTGTTTGGTTTATAGTTGTTTCATTGCCAAGTCATATCTGACTCTCTGCGATCACCAGGGACTGTAACCTGCCAGGTTCCTCCTTCCAGGGGATTTCCCAAGTAAGAATATTGGAGTGGGTTGCTGTTTCCTTCTCCAGGGATCTTCCCGACCCAAGGATCAAACCTGAGTTTCCTACCTTGGCAGGTGGATTCTTTACCACTGAGCCACCAAGGAAGTTGTCATCTTTATTCCATAGTCAACACTTATAACAAGAGTTTCCTGAGTGAGAAATTCAACAGAGAAGCACATATCTATGTACTGATTTTGACCTATTGAAAGAAAGCTATGGATGACCATCATTAGGGACTCAGGTACTTCAGCTATTACTGCTTCCTGTAACCACAGTGGTTGGTTACAATAGTTCAATTTTTGTTTGTTTATTTATGTTCTGGAGATGTGTAACATTTAGGAGAATTTTTAGAAAACACTTTTACTTTGTATTTCAGAATCTAATAATTAAATTTAAGCCATCAGTCTTCCAAGGGCAATGCTTAACCCATTGAAAGAAACCATCCTATGAATGGCATCTAATTATCCACTAGGAAAATGTCAAGGGCACTCTTAACTGTGAAATTTCTCTCTCAAACAAACACAAGCAGGGTTAGGCCTAGAACGGACCCATTATTATAATTAACAGAATTATAAATTGTATGATAACAAACAGGCATATTGTTGCCACTGTTATGCATCTATTTTGATCTCTCTTCTTCCATTATCCCTGAGGGTATGATGAAATTAAGAAGAATCCAGAAATGTTGTCTTATTCACCACAAAGGCTAAGACTGAGCAAGAAGAAGACAGAAGCCCCAGGCCTGGTAAACCAGTACATTTCAGTCCAACTTTATCCCCTTTGACTGTAGTGACTAGTACAGAATCATGCACATGGCACAAATCAGAACTATGAAGTTCCCATCCATCTGTCCATCCATCCATCAATCCATTACTTTTTTCTGTGACATTGGAGAAAAAACATTGTTCTTTCTCACTTAGGCTAATCTGGTAGGATAAAATTCTGATGCTGTTGGTTTGTACGTGTGTGTTCGTAGTCATCTTTATCACCAATTGGGGGAAAACTGTCCAAGATGAAAGTCTTAACAAAGAAAAGACAAGATAATAAAGTGGTAGATCCCTGATGATTGCAATCTGCTTCTTTGCTCTAGGGTCATTTTGTTTAAAATGAAAATCTAGCCATATTTCTCCCCCTAGTCTTATTTTAAAATGACTTCATTTAAGTCAAAATGCAGCATTATTAACATTAAAAATAAACATTCAGTTCCAGTTCAAGATGGTGGAGTGGAAGGATATGTGCTCATCTCCTCCTGCAAGAGCTCCAAAATTGCAACTAGATATTGAACAACCACTGACAGAAGGATGCTGAAACCCACTGAAGAAAGATACCCCACATCCAAAGACAAAGAAGAAGCTGCAGGAGGGTGGTAGGAGGGGCACAATCAGAATTAAATCAAATCCTATATCTACCAGGTACATGACCCATGCACAGGACAAAAATAATATCAAAGAAGATCTCCCACTGTTCTGAAGGTTCTGAACCATACGCCAGGCTCCCCAGACTGGAGATCTGACAAAGGGACTGGGAATCCCTAGGGAATCTGGCCTTACAGGCTAGTGGGATTTGATTATAAGACTCTCAGAGGACTGGGGGAAACAGATTTAAGTCTTGGAAGGCACAAACAAAATTTTGCATGCACCAAGACCCAGAAGAGAAGAGCAGTGACCCCCCACAGGAGACTGAATCAAAACTACCTGCTAGTGCTAGAGGGTCTACTGTGGAAGCATGGGTCAGCAGGGGCTCACTGCAGGGATAGGGGCACTGGAAAGTACCCCATGGCATACATCCTCTAGGAGTTGGCCATTAACCCTATCATAGAGCCTATAGACCCCAAGGCTGGATTGTCTCAGGTGAAAAAACTACCAGGGAGAGAGTGTAACCCCACCAACAGAAGATAATTGGATTAAAGCTTTACTGAACAAGGCCTAGCCACAATGGTGTTATCATTCACCTAGAACCAAACATCCTGGAATGTGAAGTCAAGTGGGCCTTAGAAAGCATCACTATAAACAAAGCTAGTGGAGGTGATGGAATTCCAGTTGAGCTATTTCAAATCCTAAAGGATGATGCTGTGAAAGTGCTGTACTCAATATACCAGCAAATTTGGAAAACTCAGCAGTGGCCACAGGACTGGAAAAGGTCAGTTTTCATTCCAATCCCAAAGAAAGGCAATCCCAAAGAATGCTCACAGTACTGCACAATTGCACTCATCTCACATGCTAGCAAAGTAATGCTCAAAATTCTACAAGCCAGGATTCAACAGTACATGAAACATGAACTGCCAGATCTTCAAGCTGGATTTAGAAAAAGCAGAAGAAACAGAGATCAAATTGCCAACATCCACTGGATCATCAAAAAAGAAAGACAGTTCAAGAAAAACATCTACATCTGCTTTGTTTACTACACTAAAGCCTTTGACTGTGTGAATCACAATAAACTGTGGAAAATTCTGAAAGAGATTGGAACAGACCTCCTGACCTGCCTCCAGAGAAATCTGTATACAGGTCAAGAAGCAACAGTTAGAACTGGACATGGAACAACAGACTGGTTCCACATAGGAAAGGCAGTAGGTCAAGGATGTATATTGTCACCCTGCTTATTAACTTACATGTAGTGCACATCATGTGAAATGCCAGACTCGATGAAGCATAAGCTGGAATGAAGATTGCTGGGAGAAATATCAGTAATCTCAGATATGCAGATGACACCACCCTTATGGCAGAAAGCAAAGAAGAACTAAAGAGCCTCTTGATGAAAGTGAAAGAGGAGAGTGAAAAAGTTGGCTTAAAACTCAACATTTAGAAAATGATGATCATAGCATTTGGTCCCATCACTTCATGACAAATAGATGGAGATACAATGGAAACAGTGACCAACTTTATTTTCCTGGACTCCAAAATCACTGCAGATGGTGATTGCAGCCATGAAATTAAAAGATGCTTGCTCCTTGGGAGAAAAGTTATGACCAACCTAGATAGCATATGAAAAAGTGGAGATATTACTTTGCCAATAAAAGTCTGTCTAGTGAAAGCTATGGTTTTTCCAGTAGTCGAGTATGATGTGAGAGTTGGACTATAAAGAAAGCTAAGCACCAAAGAATTGATGTTTTTGAACTGTGGTGTTGAAGAAGACTCTTTAGAGTCCCTTGGACTACAAGGAGATCCAACCAGTTCATTCTAAAGGAGATCAGTCCTGGGTGTTCATTGGAAGGACTGATGCTAAAGCTGAAACTCTAATACTTTGGCCACCTGGTGTGAAGAACTGACTCATTTAAAAAGACTCTGATGCTAGGAAAAATTGAAGGTGGGAGGAGAAGGGGACGACAGAGGATGAGATGGTTGGATGGCATCACCAATACAATGGACATGAATATGAGTATGGACAGGGAAGTCTGGTGTGCCTCAATATATGGGATTGCAAAGAGTCAGACACCACTGAGCAACTGAACTGAACTGAGCAAGGCCCTACCCACCAGAGCAAGACCCAGTTTTTCCCATCACCAGTCCACTCATCAGGAAGCTTACACAGACCTCTTAGCCTTAGCCATCACAGGGCAGACAGAAGCAAGAAGCAGCACAGCCTCACAGTGGCTGTAAAACATCACATTACAGAAAGGTAATCAAGATGAAAAAGCTGAAATTTATGTCACAAAGGGACAAGTAAAACCCTAGAAAAACAACTAAATGAAGCAACCTTCCAGGAAAATAATTCAGAATAATGATAGTGAAGATGATCCAGGATCTCAGGAAAAGAATGGAGACAAAGATTGAGAAGATCCAAGAAATGGACTATACAGTCCATGGAATTCTCCAGCCCAGAAAACTGGAGTGGGTAGCTTTTCCCTTCTCCAGGGCATCTTCCTAACCCAGGAATCAAACTCAGGTCTCCTACCTTGCAGGCAGATTCTTTACCAACTGAGCCACAAGGGAAGTCTAAGAATCCTGGAGTCACTTTTTCTTCCCTTCTCCAGCAGACCTTCCCAAACCAGGAATTGAACCAGGTTCTCCTGCATTGCAGGTGGATTCTTTACCAACTGAGCCATCAAAGAAGCCCCTAAGAAATGTTCAACAAAGACCTATAAGAACTAAAGAACAAACAGAGATGAATAATACACTAGTAGGAATCAACATCAGAATAACTGAGGCAGAAGAACAGATAAATGACCTGGAGGACAGAATGGTGGAAATTGCAGAACAGAATATAGAAAAAAGAATGAAAAGAAATGAAGACAGTCTAAGAGACCTTGGGGCAACATTAAACACACCAACATTTGCATTATAGGTGTCCCAGAAGGAGAAGAAGAGAGAAAGGACCTAAGAAAATATTTGAAGAGATAATAGCTGAAAACTTCCCTAACATGGGAAAGGAAATAGTCAACCAAGTCCAGGAAGCACAGAGTCTCAGGCAGAATAAACCCAAGGAGGAACACACTGAAACCCATAGTAATCAAACTGACAAAAATTAAAGACAGAGATAAAATATTAAAAGCAATAAAGGAAAAGTGACAAATAACATACACAGGATTCCCATCAGGCTATCAGCTGATTTCTCAGTAAAAACTCTACAAGCCAGAAGGGAATGGCATGATATGTTTAAAGTGATGAAAGAGAAGAACCTATAGCCAAGAATACTCTACCCAGCAGGACTCTCCTTCAGATTTGATGGAGAAATTAAAAGCTTTCCAGACAAGCAAAAGTTAAGAGAATTCAGGACCATCAAACCAGCTTTACAACAAACGTTTAATGAATTTCTCTGGGGAGGAAACACAAGAAAAGGCAAAGACCGATAGAAAATAAACCCCCTGAAATTAAGAAAATGTTAGTAGGATCATACATATCATTGCTTTAAGTGTAAATGGGTTAAATGTACCAACCAAAAGACATAGACTGGCCGGGTGGATGACAAGCTGCATGTATGCACTTCCATTTACCATATCACTCTGCTTGACCTGCTCAAATTGCATGTAATTATATTGTTAAGTTAATCATGTTCCTAACATGGTTTGCAAGTATACTTATCTCTTATTTTTTGTCTGGCTATTGATTGTGAAAACTGATAAACATCTTTTACTATTGTGACTATGCAACTATTACTCACTTAATACCATTGTATCATGACTGGCCAACAGAAAAATAATAGAACTCTATATCACCAAAATTAAGACCTAATAGAAAAATCTGTAATCACTTTTTAAAATCCAGATGCATATCAGAATTATCTTGAAACATTTTGAAAAATAAAAATGCTTAGGGTTTTGCTTTTTCCCTCCAGAACTCCAGATACGTTTCTAATGAGCAGTCGTGTTAAAAACAACTGGACTCTATGATGATCTTTTACTTTTATCTAGTTTGTTTCACTTTTTCTATTTCCCATTCAGTGCTCCCATTTCATTTAGTTTATGTTCTCCAATTTCTCCCTCTCTTTTTTTTGGATGTTCTTTCTCAAGCCTTTATAAAGTGTAGTAGGAGAGCTTTTGTGTACATATATAAATATGTATAATATATATTTTTAAAACATGAATTTTTGCATAGCTAAAATTATGACATTTTGATTCCACTTGTTTGACTTAGTAAGACTAGAATGGTACATTTTTAATTAAAAATAGGTATGCAACAAAGGCTTACTGTATAACAAAGGGAACTATAGTCAATATCTTATAATAATCTATGATGGAAAATGATTTCAAAAATAATATATGTGTATTTGTGTGGCCAAATCACCTTGCTGTGTACCTGAAACATTGTGAATCAACTATATCTCAATAATCTATATAAATATAAATATGTAAAAACATAAACTTTCATCCTGTGACAAATTAAAATACAAGTCTCATTTCTACCCTTTCCCCCTCTATCTTGTATCTTGGCAGTCCCTGACCGTGACTGGCAGATCCTTGGTAAAGTTGTACTTATCCTTCTAGATTTGGCTAAAGTGTTCACTTCCCCAGAAGCTCTTTCTCACTGCTTCTCATCAGTATAATCACACTTTATTTTTCTTCTTTGCAACAATACCACCCCCAGGCCTACCTGTGTCCTATTTATATTGGCATCAGCTATTAAAATCTCTCTTCTCAGACAGATTTCGTGTTCTGTAAGGACACAGTCATCATCACTATATATCTCTTCTGCCTGTTAAATACCTAGTCCTCAATAAACAATTACTGTGTGCGATCATGCCCTAGCGGCTCAGTGCTTTTTGCTTGGTCCCAAATTCTACTTCTCCATAATGAGACAGATGTTGACTTGGGATGAGTTAGAATCGGACTGAAGTAGAATAGGTGGAAAATGACCTCAGGCATCACGGGGCTCATGTTTTAGTCTCTTCCTAGAGAGGGCACAGTGCAGGAGTAGGGAACAAGTGTCAAATCACCTCCCTAGGCATTTAGACTTTCAGGAAATATTTACTTTTATATCTGGGTCTTAGCAAATTAGCTATGACTGCTGAGACACTGACATAGTTCCCGCTCCTAAATACCTACACATTTTGATCAATTAGTCATTGGACAATGGAAAAAAAAGGGTGATTAACTATGAGTGCAATTTACCCAGCAAACAGCACCACTTAGAAAATGCATTAAGAGAGCGACTATACTTAGGTATTGTAATGGTAAATGTGGTAGCTGCAATTTTTACAGGTCATCTTCCTATGGGCTTAATGATTCTCAAGAAATGTGTCATTGTATTGATTTGCATTCATTCTCCTTCAATTTTGTACTAGGATCATCTCTGTAAAATTCCATTACTCAAATTTATGTATGATTTTCTCTCACTAAGATTATTATTAGACATGCCTAGGCTTTATTGTAGATGTAAGATGAAGTTATAACTCCCATGCTATACAAAGATATAATGCTTTTAAGTGCAATACAATTCATTAAAGGGAATATATATTTATTCAAGAATGATTTTCTTTTTAAAGCTGCGTTTTATTCTCTAAAGGAATATGGGTGGAGTTAGAATGAAAAGAGAACAAAGAACATTTTTAAAAGACATGTGTTACAAATGCATTTCTCTTTTTTAAAAAAAATCTATTTCTTATAGTTTCAACTAACTGGATTCCTCTGCTGCTTTCCACCCCACCGGGAAGGATTTTCACATCCTAGAATGTTATCATCAAAGCTAGCTTGGAATTTAAAAATGCTGAGAAGTTCAAGCATTGTTTTAAAGACTGTTGAACAGATGTAGTTTCTCCTAAGAGACTTTCTTGATGGTAAATACCTTGTATTTCATCTGAGAACTTCAAAATATAAGTATGCATTTTAGCATAAAGTAAGACATGAAAAAAAAATTATCAAGCATGAAGAATAAGGACATGTTGGCATTTTATTTGTGGCTTTGCTTACTGCACAATTTGAAGTAGACACTTCAAACTGAAACACTGGTGAATATTTTTCACAGATCTAAAAATACCGAATCAGAAGTGGCATAATATATCAAAAATTGGCATGTGAAATATACACTTGGGCTTGAGGGCATTCCATCAATGCTCAGAGTTTTATATAAGTGGAGTTCAAATATTGGATGGGTAGGATATACTATTTGATTTATAATATATTGATAGAACTGAGAGACCCACAAGAGACTGACCCAGACTTGCCTGTGAGTATCCGGGAGTCTCCGGTGTAGGCGTGGGTCTGCGGTGGCCTGCTGCAGGGTTGGGGGAACTGAGTGTAGTAGTGCATGCATGAGACTTCATTACCTCCACCATAATTGGCCTCAGGTCAAATAACAGGGAGGGAACATAGCCCGCCCTTCAACAGAAAACTGGATTAAAGATTTATTGAGCAAGGCCCCGCCCATCAGAACAAGACCCAGTTTTCCCCTCAGTCAGTCTCTCCCATCAGGAAGTGTCCTCTAACATTCCTAACATCAGGAGGATAAGCCTCCTATCCTTCTCCATCAGAGGGCAGACAGACTGAAAACCACAATCACAGAAAACTAGCCAATCTGATCACATGGACCACAGCCTTGTCTAACTCGGTGAAACTATGAGTCATGCCATGTAGGGCCACTCAAGACGGATGGGTCATGGTGGAGATTTCTGACAAAATGTGGTCCACTGGAGAAGGGAATGGCAAACCACTTCAGTATTCTTGCTTTGAGAATCCCATGAACAGTATGAAAAGGCAAAAAGATAGGCAGGACACTGAAAGGTGAACTCATCAGGTCAGTAGATGCCCAATATGCAGAAAGAATGAAGAGATGGAGCCAAAGCAGAAAGCAAAATCCAGTTGTGAACGTGACTGGTGATGGAAGTAAACTCCATGCTGTGAAGAGCGAGATTGCATAGGAACCTGGAATGTTAGGTCCATGAATCAAGGCAAATTGGAAGTGGTCAAACAGGAGATGGCAAGAATAAACATCAACGTTTTAGGAATCAGCAAACTAAAATTGACTGGAATGGGTGAATTTAACTCAGATGACCATTATATCTAGTACTGTGGGTAAGAATCCCTTAGAAGGAATGGAGTAGCCAGCATGGTCAACAAAAGAGTCTGAAATGCAGTGCTTAGATGCAATCTCAAAAATGACAGAATGATCTCTGTTTGTTTCCAAGACAAACCATTCAATATCACAGTAATCCAAGTCTATACCCTGACCAGTAAATGCTGAAGAAGCTGAAGTTGAGTGGTTCTATGAAGACCTTAAAAGCCTTCTAGAACTAACACACATAACAGATGTCCTTTTCATTATAGAGGACTGGAATGCAAAAGTAGGAAGTCAAGAAATACCTGGAGTAACAGACAAATTTGGCCTTGGAGTACAGAATGAAGCAGGGCAAAGGCTAACAGAGTTAGCCAGAGAACCCACTGGTCATAGCAAACACCCTCTTCCAACAACACAAGAGAAGACTTTACACATGGACATTACCAGATGGTCAATATCAAAATCAGATTGATATATTCTTTGCAGCCAAAGATGGAAAAGCTCTAAACAGTCAGCAAAAACACAGCCAGGGGCAGACTGTGGCTCACACCATGAACTCCTTATAGTAAAATTCAGACTTGAAGAAAGTAGGGAAACCCACTAGACCATTCAGGTATGACCTAAATCAAATCCCTTATGATTATACACTGGAAGTTACAAATAGATTAAAGAGATTAGATATGATAAACAAAGTACCTGAAGAACTATGAATGGAGGTTCCTGACACTGTACAGGAGGCAGTGATAAAGACCATCCCCAAGAAAAAGAAATACAAAATCGAAAAATGATTGTCTGAGGAGGCCTTACAAATAGTTGTGAAAAGAAAAGTGAAAGGCAAAGGAGAAAAGGAAAGGTATACCCATTTGAATGCAGAGTTCCAAAGAATAGCAAGCAGAGATAACAAGGCCTTCCTCAGTGATCAATTCAAAGAAATAGAGGGAAGCAATAGAATGGGAAAGATTAGAGATCACTTAAAGAAAATTAGAGATACCAAGGGAAAATTTCATGCAAAGATGAGCACAATAAAGGACAGAAATGGTATGGATCTGACAGAAGCAGAAGATATTAAGAAGAGGTGGCAACAATACACAGAAGAACTATTAAAAAAAAAAAAAACTTCATGACCCAGATAATCACGATGGTGTGATCACTCACCTAGAGCCAGACATTCTGGAATGAGAAGTCAGTTGGGCCTTAGGAAGCATCACTATGAACAAAGCCAGTGGATGTGATGGAATTCCAGTTGAGCTATTTCAGATCCTAAAAGATGATGCTGTGAAAGTGCTGCACTGAGTATGCCAGCAAATTTGGAAAACTCAGCAGTGGCCACAGGACTGGAAAAGGTCAATTTTCATTCAAATCACAATGAAAGGAAATGACAAAGAATGCTGAAACTACCACACAGTTGCACTCATCTCACAGGTTAGCAAAGTAATGTTCAAAATTCTCCAAGTTGGGCTTCAACAGTATGCAAACAATGAACTTCTAGATGTTCAAGCTAGATTTAGAAAAGGCAGAGGAAACATAGATCAAGTTGCCAACATCCACTGGATCATGGAAAAGGAAGAGAGTTCCAGAAAAAATATCTACTTCTGTTTTATTGACTATGCCAAAGCCTGTGACTCTGTGGATCACAACAAATTGTGAAAAATTCTTCAAGAAATAGAAATACCAGATCATCTGACCTGCCTCTTGAGAAACCTGTATGCAGGTCAGGAAGCAACAGTTGGAACTGGACATGGAACAACAGACTGGTTCCAAATCGGAAAAAGAGTATGTCAAGGCTGTTTATTGCATCCTGCTTATTTAACATATATGCAGAAATAGATGGGGAAACAGTGGAAACAGTGCCTGACTTTATTTTTGGGGGCTCCAAAATCACTGCAGATGGTGATTGCAGCCATGAAATTAAAAGACGCTTACTCCTTGGAAGGAAAGTTATGACCAACCTAGACAGCATATTAAAAAGCAGAGACATTACTTTGCCAACAAAAGGCCGTCTAGTCAAGGCTATGGTTTCCAGCGGTCATGTATGGATGTGAGAGTTGGACTGTGAAGAAAGCTGGGCGCCAAAGAATTGATGCTTTTGAACTGTGGTGTTGGAGAAGACTCTTGAGAGTCCCTTGGACTGCAAGGAGATCCAACCAGTCCATCCTAAAGGAGGTCAGTCCTGGGTGTTCATTGGAAGGACTGATGCTGAAGGTGAAACTCCAATACTTTGGAGTTGCAAACTCCTCAAGCGAAGAGTTGACTTATTTGAAAAGACCCTGATGCTGGGAGGGATTGGGGGCAGAAGGAGAAGAGGACGACAGAGGATTAGATGGCTGGATGGCATCACCGACTCGATGGGCATGAGTTTGAGTAAACTCCGGGAGTTGGTGATGGACAGGGAGGCCTGGCGTGTTGCGATTCATGGGGTCACAAAGAGTCAGACACGACTGAGCGACTGAACTGAACTGACAGAGTACATCATGAGAAATGCTGGAATGGGAGAAGCACAAGCTGGAATCATGACTACGAGGAGAAATATCAGTAACGTCACATATGCAGATGACACCACCCTTATGGTAGAATGCAAAGAAGAACTAAAGAGACTCTTGATGAAAGTGAAAAGAGGAGAGTGAAAAAGTTGGCTTTAAACTCAACATTCAGAAAACTAAGATCATGACATCTGGTCCCATCACTTCATGGCAAATAGACAGTGAAACAGTGGAAACAGTGAGAGACTTTCTTTTTTGGGGTTCCAAAATCACTGCAGATGGTGACTGCCCCCATGAAATTAAAAAACGCTTACTCCTTGAAAGAAAATTTATGACCAAGTGAGACAACATATTAAAAAGCAGAGACATTACTTTGCCAACAAAGTTTCATCTAGTCAAAGATATGGTTTTTCCAGGAGTCACGTATGGATGTGAGAGTCGGACTATAAAGAATGCTGAGCACTGAAGAATGAATGCTTTTGGACTGTGGTGCATGAGACAAGTGCTCGGGCCTGGTGCACTGGGAAGACCCAGAGTGATCGGGTGGAGAGGAAGGTGGGAGTGGGGGTCGGGATGGGGAATACATGTAAATCCATGGCTGATTCATGTCAATGTATGACAAAAACCACTATAATATTATAAAGTAATTAGCCTCCAACTAATAAAAATAAATGGAAAAAAAAAATAAAGGAAGACTCTTGACAGTCCCTTGGACTGCAAGGAGATCCAACCAGTCCATCCTAAATGAAATCAATCCTGAACAATCACTGGAAGGACTGATGCTGAAGCTGAAACTCTAATACTTTGGCCACCTGATGTGAAGAGCTGACTCATTTGAAAAGACCCTGATGCTGAGAAAGATTTAAGGTGGGAGAAGGGGATGACAGAGGATGAGATGTTTGGATGACATCACTGACTCAAAGGACATGAGTGAGTAAACTCCAGGAGTTGGTGATGGACAGAGAGGCCTGGCGTGCTACAGTTCATAGGCTTGCAGAGTCGGACACAACTGAGCGACTGAACTGAACCAAACCGAACTGATATAATTGATTTCTAATATACTGATCTAACTTTGAAATGTTGTGATGCTATGAGGATATTTCAAGTCTGCCTACTAAATAACCCAAAACACTATCTATCTCATAGCTTCGGTTTTACTTTGTATTAATTTATACACTATGAATATAATATACAAACTCAAAACTCAGAGTTTATATTTAGAATAACAAATAACCTACCTTAAGAATAAAAATAACTATCAGTTCTTGGATATTAAGCATGGGTTATTTCAAGCTACTTGCTTTCCTTCTCGAACACTGACACAGTTGAAGCTGGTGGATCTACAGTTTTCATAGAAGTGTGATAGACTTAATGAATATTCACCTATTGTTGGTAACATTTTTGTGATGTCCTTCCCTGTGGATGAATATTTCATTCCTACCCTATTTAAATTCAGGATTGGTCATATAAATTCCTTTGGCCAGTAAACCGTAAATCTACAGGATACAAGTTTCTGAGCAGAAGCTTTAGAAGCTGAAATCTATTCATCCATTGTTTCTTTGCCTAAAATGACTACAGGAAATGTTCCTGTGTTCAAGTGAAAGACTGTACTGTCAGCCTGGGTCTCTGATGAGCAAGGGACAGAGGGCAGCTGACTTGCAGTACACATACAGGGCAAAGGCTAAATTAATGTATGTGGTTGTAGAGCTCTAAGCTTCTGAGGTCATTTGTTACCTTGTCCATCCTGGCTGATATAAACAACTACAGTTGGTAAAAGATTATTCTGGGCATTGTGTATTTGCAGAAGCAGGTTAGATGTCTCCCCGAATGTCACTAGATGGGGAGAAAAAATGATAGGGTCAAAGAAGGGGTATGGTTACATATGAACCAAAGGAAAACCACTTCAAAAAGCCAGGTGAAAGCTTATTACAATTCCAAATACATTTAGCAGCAGATCTGCAGCCAAGAAAAAGATATATCCTTTCCCTTCAATTTCTATACATTGAACTTCATGACCTTTTGCTTCCAAACCCAGAAAGTATTAGTCACTCAGTCATGTCAGACTCATTGCAATCCCATGACTGAAGCCCTCACTGGCTCCTCTGTCCATGGGACTCTCCAGGCAAGAATACTGGAGTGGGTTGCCATTTCCTTCTCCAGGGAATCTTCCTGACCTGGAATTGAATGCAGGTTTCCTGCATTTTATTTATTTTTTTAATTATTTTACTTTATTTCATTTATTTTTATTAGTTGGAGGCTAATTACTTTACAATATTGTAGTGGTTTTTGCCATACATTGACACGAATCAGCCATGGATTTACATGTGTTCCTCATCCTGATCCCCCCTCCCACCTCCCTCCCCATCCCATTCCTCTTAGTCTTCCCAGTGCACCAGCCCTGAGCACTTGTCTCATGCATCAAACCTGAACTGGCGATCTGTTTCACACTTGATAGTCTACTTGTATCAATGCTGTTCTCTCAGAACATCCCACCATCGTCTTCTCCCATAGAGTCCCAAAGTCTGTTCTGTACATCTGTGTCTCTTTTTCTGTTTTGCATATAGGGTTATCATTACCATCTTTTTAAATTCCATATATATGCGTTAGTATACTGTATTGGTCTTTATCTTTCTGGCTTACTTCACTCTGTATAATGGGCTCCAGTTTCCTGCATTTTGAAGCAGATTCTAAACCAAAGGTAATATTCTAGTGATACCACATACTTCTATTACGACTTACATAAGCCTTAAGGACTTAAAGAAGAGTGAAATGCTAACACAGTATTTTCATGTATGAAAACTTTAAGACAAACTAATTAGTGCAGAACAAGAGGATAGGGGAAACCATTAAGCTAAAAAGATATTCTAACATACTTAGATGGGTAAATTTACCCATTGCCCAGGGCAAGACTATCCATAGCCTAAAATAATCTTGCAAGTGAGCAGTTTTTGAATTAGGCCTAAATTAGAGCTCACTGCTTTACTCAATGAGAAACACAGAAATCATGGAATGTTATTTCAGGTGTAAAAGGCTATGAAAATTATTAAAATCAATATGGAACTCTTCACAAATTCCACAAAAACCCTAGTATGGTTTATGACGAGGTTCTGCTACTTGCCCTGCTAAAAAGCAAACAAACAGACTGCCAATGTGTGTGTGCATGTTAAATTGCTTCAGTCATGTCCAACTCTTTGCAACCCTATGGACTGTAACACCAGGCTCCTCTGTCAATGGGATTCTCCAGGCAAGAATACTGGAGTGAAATGCCGTGCTCTCCTATAGGGATATTCCTGACCGAGGGATTGAACCTTTTATTTCTCCTGCATTGGCAAGTGGATTTTTTTTTTTTTACGGCTAATGCCATCTGGGAAGCCCATGAAGTGAAGTTGCTCAGTCGTGTCCAACTCTTTGTGACCCCATGGACTGTAGCCCACCAGGCTCCTCTGTCCATGGGATTTTCCAGGCAAGAATACTGGAGTGGGTTGCCATTTCCTTCTCCAGGAGATCTTCCCCACCCAAGGATCAAACCCGGGTCTCCCGCATTGTAGACAGATGCTTTACCATCTGAGCCACCAGGGAAGTCACCAGGAAGCCCATGGTTAATAAGAAATCAAGAAAGACTGTGATGTAATCAAAATCCAAAAAGAGCTCAATGCAACAATGGCAGAAATATCCAAACAAAAATAAATATAGCATTTATTTCAAAAATGTGTTAGGGGCGGGTGGGGGGAAGAAGAGAGGATCTAATTTGCCAGCAAGTTATTCAAAACATACTTAGAAAATCTTGCTCACAATTCAATGTTTATGAACAGTATGACATAGTTGCCAAAAAATTAATGGATTCTCAGTCTGCATTATGTCTGTAATAAAGGAGGTATTTATTTTGTTTTATTTCACATTAATAAAACTACAATTACCAAACTGTGCTCTATTCATTCTGAATTCCATTGATGAACCACAATTGCCTCTAAAGGATTATAAGAATAGCTAATGGTTCAAAAATAAAGGATGATCGAAGAGAGTGGGAATATTAAGTTTGCTAGCACAAATACATAAGAGTGATGGAATAGCTTGCAAATACCGGAAGCCTTCCCTGTAGAAGAGGAAGTGGACATTTGTACCAGCACAGACAGGGTTACAAAGCACAGTAAACGTGACATGTGTTTTAGCACATGGGAACAGCATGCTACTTTTACAGAAACATGAGGAATAAGTAGAATATTAAAATAAATGAGTCATCCTATAATTAGAGCCATTCACACTCATACTCCTCAGCTTCATGATACACTGAATTCCTGATCACTGGAAGTTAAAGTTAAATAATCAGCACTAAATAGCGTAAGGACTTGCCTGGTGGCTCAGATGGTAATGAATCTGCCTGCAATACAGGAGACCCAGGTTCAATGCTTGGGTTGGGAAGATCCCCAGGTGAAGGGAATGGCTACTCATTCTAGTATTGTTGCCTGGAGAATTCCATGGACAGAGGAGCCTGGAAGATTCTTCATCAGGGAGAAGGTTTAACAAACTGACCACTAAAGGACCCATTGGTTTTAAAAGGCTGAGGCATGTCTCTACTCCTCAATGGTGTTTGCAGACATTGATCTTGTTATTCTATGTGTGTTATCTTTCACAGCCAGTGTGACACATTTGGTCAGCCTTCCTGGGATGATAATTGTACAGAATTCACACAACACAGTTACCTGCCAATCTGACATAACACCACACATTTGTTTTCCTGCCAATTAACTTCAAGATCTTTCCACTAACACTTTGTCAACTACCTAAATGATGTGGTGACTTTTGCCAATAGAAGGGTGATTTTTTCTTCACAGCTAGCTGTTAAGATCATACTAGCAAGATAACAAAAATTAAATGAGACTCTCAGTGACAGGCCATTTAGCCGCATGGCAGATGCTACATGCATGCTATAGGTGTCACTATCAAAGAGTGGAGTAGGTTGAAGGGATATTGGTTAAATCAAAGAAAATATACCTTTTGCAAACAGATTTGATAAGTCTTATGAGCTATCTGGCTATGCTCTACAAAATGTGCAGTTATCAACGTACACAAAATCTTGAATTATTATAATAGTAATGAAAAGTAATTTTTATAAAAAGTCAGAGATACAGAAATACTATTGTGAGCGTGACAGCCTAGATTACCACATTTAAACTTAGAATCTTGTTGAAATATAGCTAGCAAATATTAACAGTGAGTGAATGTATCCAGTATGGAAATCAACTCCCTCTAAATAGAATTATTATCTGTTTTGGCTCTAGAGTTTCCTATCATTCTGTAATGAAATAAGCAAGTGATAATATATATATATAATTCACTGTCAGCATTTAGAAGAATCTAAGATATACAAAATTAGTTATCAATATCATATTTCATGCAAATATACATAACACACATTGCCAGTGTCACTTTATGCATCTATTCATTGTCTACAAGTATATTCATTTTACTGCAAGCCACATTTATAGCAAGCCACTAAGTTAAAATAGGGATTTCCTGTTGACTCAGACAGAAAAGAGTCTGCCTGCAATGCGGGAGACTGGAGTTCCATCTCTGGGTCAGAAAGATACCCTGGAGAAGAAAATGGCAACCCCGGTATTCTTGCCTGGAAAATCCCATGAATGAAGAAGCCTGGTGGGCTACAGCCCATAGGGTCACAAAGAGTCAGACACAACTGAGCAACTTCACTTTCACTTCACTTTCAAGATAAAATAAAGCTATGACATACAGGTGAGGAATTTCCTTATGTAGTAAGAGCACTTGCTCATGAAACAGTTTGGCATATAAAACAAGAATCATGTACTTCTGCCTGAGTTTGAAGTTCTTTTTTTTTTTTATTTTCAATTTTGGCATGACTTTTGAGATTCTATTTCCCTGACCAGGGATCAGCCTGTGACCCCTGCAGTGGAAGAGCAAAGTCCTAACCACTGGGCTCCCAGGAAATTCCCTGAACTTGAATTCTTGATTTACCACAAAGTAGATATGTTGGAAAAGTAACATAGCATGTATTAGACCTGGCTTTCCTATCTGTAATATAGAAACAAAAATTCAATTATATTAGTAATCTGTAGGATTATTCTAAATAATAAAGGGAATAAGGTCTAAACTACATCAAAGTGGTCCATATACTCTCTTTGAAACCCATCAAATAATGAACTTGGAAAAAATAGCAAATATTTACCATGATTCCTTGGCGAAAGTGGTCAAACTTAACGTCTCATAATGCTCCATTTTAATTAAACAGATCATGATACCAGTCTCTACATTTCTTTCATCTTCAGTGAAATAGAAAGTGCAGACTGCCCATATGCAAGTGAGCAGAGGGGATTTTTCCAGCATAAAAAACATCACCAAGATATTGCCAGGTTTCAACAACAAAGATTTATTTCTTGCTCATATGACACATCAACCTCTGAGTGGGTGGCCTGTGATGCCTACTGTTCTGTTTCAGTGATATGAGCTGCCAGAGTCTTTACCACTTGGATCACCATCAATCAACTCCTTTGACTGAAGAAGCAAACCTAAGACATTGTGCCTGGTTCTCAAAGGCTTCCTCTAGAGAATGGCAAGCTTTGTTTCCTCTCACATCTCCTTTATCTAAACAAGCCCGGTGGCCACATCCAGGGGTGCTGCGAAGTCAATTCTCATATGCCCATAAACATGAGAATCATCCATACTTGCTGAAGAGCATGACTGACAACTTTATCTTATAAATCAATGTCATTAGATAATCTGGAAATGTTTTTTATATACTTTAAATATCTAATTTTAAAGACTTTATGAGTAAGCAAAATTTACATGAGATATACCTTGACTTTGTGCTCATGTCTAAGTAAGTAAATAAATGTTAGTCGCTCAGTCGTGCCCGACCCTTTGTGACCCCATGGACTGTAGCCCACCAGGCTCCTCTGTCCATGAGATTTTCAGGCAAGAATACTGGAGTGGGTTTCCATTTCCTTCTCCAAGGGATCTTCCCAACCCAGGGATTGAACCCGGGTCTCCTGCATTGCAGGCAGATTCTTTACCAAATTAGACTATCTGCATGAATCCAAAAGTCCAGGTTAAATTTCATATATTGTTGTCTGTTTATCAGTGAAATAACTGATGAAGCATCCCATATAAAAGACAACAAAATTAACTCTGCACCTATATAAAGAGTTCACTTGCTTTCTTTAGCAAAATAATGAAATTTAGTAATAAATGGGATGTTATGAAAATGAATGGGTAGAACTACTTGGTAGTTTGTCAGAGGGACACTGTCTAAAAATTAAATTAATTTATACAACCATGGAATATTTAACTTATAGAGTACTGAGTATGCTATGTTAGAAGATTTTAACAAAAGCTATGTGACCATTATGAGGTCACTGTGGAGGATATGAGTGCACTGAGTACTGATAGACTTTGTCATATCTTCCTAGAATCTAGTTGAAATGAATAACTATTTTTATTAAAATGACCCAGAAATCATTAGAAAAGTCATCACATAGACTCTTATAAAACCAACCAAACAGTAGCAAATAAAATTTCTCTGAATACTCAGTATTATTTATTAACCTCTCTTCACCATAGTCTGTATCAATGAGAAAACAAACAATAAGGCACTTAATAAAGTCATCATTTATCTTATTTTTATGATGCTGAATCAAAGCCTTGAATGATTTGTTTCCAACTAAACCAGATAGGTTACCAATTTATGGGTTCTAATAAATACAGACTATGATAGCTTTAGAACAAACACACACATATATTGAGAGATAATTCTTCACAATAAATACTTTTAAACTGATGGAAAAAACATTGTGTTTTTGTGTTATATCTATATAATCTATCATGTTATTTAAAGGGGTTGTTCATGCTATTATTCAGATTTCAGTGATAGAAAAGAAGACTCCCCACCAAAACAAATAAACAAACAAAAAAACTCTCAAAATACCTTGGTAAAAATAATATAATATAACATAGAGGCAAGGTATTTTTGTTTCTTAGAAGTTTTTTTTTTTTTCACAATATGCCTCCAAAAAGATGAATTGTGCTATAGTTATGGCGACATTTCAAGAGGTAGTAAATGAGGTAGATTGAACCAAAACCTGGGCAATGTCTTGACAAAATATATTTTGTTATCGCCTTCATCAATCAATCAATATACATTGCAAAATATATGATGTCTATCAAATATGGCACATTTTCCTTGTTTCTGTCACTGATTAAAAAAATGGGGTTCTCCGCCCTCAAGAAACATTAAACTTTTTTAATATAATTGGGACGATGGCACTGATCTAGGTATGGAAATACATCAGAAAAACTGGAACAGGTAGAAGGAACTTGGCAGAAAGCCTTTTGAGATCTAAATCAGGAATCTTTGCATAAAACACACGCTTGGCATTCTACAACCATCTTATTTCAGATGATTTAAAAAATTAATTGAAGTACAAAATAAAATTTGGCTATGGCAAAGGTAGTATTCATAATACATTAAACATAACACAGCAAGGCATTGATGAATTAGAGAAGAAACAGTGACTACTCAGAACAAAAAATTAGTTTTGCTATGTCAGCCTTGAAGGTACACACAGTTTTTGGTGCTGAGAGTATCTGTGAATTGAAGTATAGCCAATGAACAGATTATCACAATAAAGTCAAGCCTATATACATATTATATAACTCACAACTGAGATTTGATATCATAAAAAAATTATTTTCTTTCCCTTACTCTTATATTTCAATTACCAAAGGCTAGGATACTGCAGTGGATTGCCATCCCCTTCTCCAGGGAATCTTCCTAACCCAGGGATTGAACTGGTGGTTCTTACCATCTTCTGCATTGGCAGGTAGGTTCTTTACCCCCAGGTCACCTGCGAAGAGAATGGCAATCCACTCTGCTATTCTTGCCTGGACAATTCCATGGAGAGAAGAACCTGGCAGGCTACAGTCCCTAGGATCACAAAGAATCATGCATGACTGAAGCGATTTCACACAGAAAACAACTGTGTTTTAAGTATAAGCATATGACTTCCAAAAAGCTTTACTCATGAGAAGGCAATATTATATATAATAGTTAATTTAGAATAATAAATTTTAGATCTAGTACCTTAATTAAATAAAGGAACTGAATGACAAATGAGATAGCTGAAGTTCTAAGAGTTTGATCAAAAAGCTTGTTATCTATAAAGCTTGTTTATCAGATTTTCCAGCATTTAGTTTGGACACAATTATGGGGACAGTAGGGTTGAATATGTCAAAATTACATTAACAAATACATACATTGTCTTTTCCTGCTAGTATATAACTGTAGAACTTCAGATAGCAAGAGCAAAATATATATTTCTATCTAAAATTGTATGGTTAGAATATGATATTTTCAGTTGCTTGTGTCTGAAAAGCCAACTGTGCCTGATATTACATCTATTCACAAACATTCTGGATCCTCTTCTAGGCATATGGTAAAATCACACTTCTCTGTTTCCTTTGAAATTAGCCTTGGCTATAAACTGATCACAGGTAACGGGAGCTGTTTTCCAGTAGCTCATATTAACTCCCAGCAATTCATGTAAGAGCCAGAGACAATTTAAAGCACTTTTTCCATGGCCTCTATAGTCAAACCACTCCAGATGGTGACACTTCCTTCAGCCTGAATCCAAAAGTGAGGACAATGCATTGCAAAGACTCCAGCTAACCTGTGTGGACAGGAAGTATGAGTGAGAAATGAACTTATGGCTGAGATTTGAGGGGTGTTTATTACTATTGACGTGTTAGCAAGCTGATCTTGACTTGCATGGAAATGAAAGTCAAAATGGAGGGCTCAGTCCATGCTGAGGAAAGCAAAAGTGTGCATTTGTGACACTAACTTAATGGATCATGGCTGTGTTAGAGACACTGTATCAGAAGCTAGAATGATGACCATCACATTAAGCAGAGGAGAAATATCTGGTAAAACTGTTACCTGTGTTCTTGGTGATGAAGATCATTGTACCCAATAAATGCACAGTGCCAGGGAAGAAGCCAGCAAACAGAATGTTAGTTCTGATGCTAATGACTGTTTCTGGCAAGGTATGGCAAATTATGACCCTCTGTCACCGTGACACATTGCTCCAGATGGACAACTCACTGTCAGCCCAAGTCCTGGAAGGGAGCAGCATACAGAGGACTCCAAGCCAGCTGACCACGGACAAGTGGTATGAAAAAAATAACTGCAATGTCATACTCCAAAGAGAATTTTTGATTGTGCATTTCTATAGCTAATTACCTAGATTTTGGGTCTGATATACCACCTCAAACTAGTGAATTAGTGAGCCTGAGAGCAAAAACAAAAGGGAATAAACAAACAACTAATCAGAGTTGAAAGAGACAAACACTTCTCAATTCCTAATATTAAAACAATATAGTTAGTTACAATGAGCTAGAGCACAGAATAGATTAATTGGGAGTATGTTCCTAAGACAAAAGATTTAAGAACCAGTAAATATTCTCACTGGACAAGGCACCGATAAAGGAGTTTAACACCATCGTATAATTCAAATGAGAGAGGTAGGAATATAAATAGAATGAAAAAGAAAAGAGAAATAGCAAATTTAGAAAACAGATCTAGGGAATACTGGGTGTGATTAACGTGTAATAGGAAAGAACAAATCTGACTCCAGACTGGACCTGATTCTTTTACTTTAACCTTTGTATTCTATCACAGGCTTCTCAAGGTGGCACTAGTGGTAAAGAACTCTCCTGCCAGTACAGAAGACATGAGAAGTGGGTTCAATCCCTGGATCGGGAAGATCCCCTGGATGAGAGCATGACAACCTACCTCAGTATACTTGCTTGGAGAATCCAATGGACAGAGAAGCCTAGTTGGCCACAGTCTAAAGGGTCGCAAAGAGATACAACTGAAGTGACTTAGCATGCACAGATGCAAGAATGTTGCCTATAGTCTAAAATATACATGAGTCATTCTCAGGGCTCTGACCTTCAAAGGCATAACACTTTCCCATTCATATAGAAATTAAAAGTTGCAAAACAGAGAATAATATTTGCTTTGTTAGAGATTTATAGGAACATCACAACCTGATCTATGTAGACAGCAGCAAGAACAAAGGATTCTGAAAGCAAGAAGTTTGAAAAACCAACTATATCCCTTCCTCTTTTATAGTATAAAAGAAGCCTGAATTCTAAATAGGGTGAGATGGCTCTATCATCATATGACATAGCTACAGGTTAAATTACTGCTTCTTATTAATCCAAAAATAATTGAGGATAATTCAGAATGTTAGATGGGAAAAATACCACATTGCCATTTAGTTTTTGTTGTGTTTTTTTTTCCTGGCAATTTTGTTAAATAGTTGCATAATCCAAATTCAAATAAATTGTGGTTTTAATGATTTAGATGTATTGGTAAAACTGTAAAGACTTTTTATTAGGTTTTTATTAAGTTCGAATCCTTGATCCAAATCTGGGTAGAAATTATCTCTAAATAGTTGGCAACATACTTTTTGCTTTTATCTAATTAAATATAATATATAAACTAGTTTTTGTTAGGCACTGTGACTGTGAGGGTGCATATGAGGGTTTTTTCTCTGTCTCTATTTTTCTCTGTATCTTTCCCTATATACTCTCCTTTGCTATAATCAGTGTTACATATATGCCATCATTATTTATTATTAAATAACTTTCATTTGTTTCTCAAAATATAAAGGTAGAGAATGTATAGATTTGTTTAAAATATAAATATTTCAACCAATACTTCTTTTAGATGGCAAAATATGAAAAGAGAAATATATTCTATTTTGGAATTTTCTGATGCTTTTATTTACAGGCTATAAAAGGTATATTTTCCAGTACTCTATTTTACAGAACAAAACAAATCATACATAATCAAATAAAAAAGAGCTTAGCATTATATACTAATCAGATATACTTTTATTCATGGTGATAACAGAAAACACTGATTTTACTCTGATTTAGTTTTACTCAGTGGCAATAGAAAACACATACAACAGAAAGATATTTGCAAGTTATCCTGACCCGATACAATTTGCAGTACATTTTGGTTTTTTGTGTGTGTGATGACTGGCATCTGCATTCTGTATGGTTACTATGTGTACTTTAATTTACACACTTCTACACTTAATGCTATTCATAGTTAAGAAAGCATTTCCTATATGCAGACACATTATTCTATTTTGATAACATAACAGGTACAAATATTTTTTTTTCCTCAGCTTCAATCAAAATAACTTTTAGATATGTTATTTGTATTTTAAATTTAAATAAAAAAGCATACAAGCTAATTTGAGTTAAATGTTTGAAAGTAACCTAAAATCCCACTCTAACTTGCATAGTCTACCTAGAATACACCTTGATTTGAATTTTAGGCTTGTAGACACATATACATAAATAACTATGCATTTTACCTAAAATTTCTAAAGAGTTTCCTTGACACAATGTCACTGCTTTCCCAATCACTAGGAGTATGAAATAAGTTGGTGCATTTCCTTACCGTACCAAGAATAAAGTCTGTTAACTTAAAGGTGCCTGTGGGAGGTGGGAACAATTTAGAAATCTTTTCCCAATTAAGTACCTGCCTCATACTTCTTGTATTTTCTTTATCTCTATGAGGTAAAATGTTTTTTTTTCTCAATAAAAAGCTTTTGAAAATGTATTAAATGTGGTTATCCACAGATTTCACTAGTTTTGAGAGAAATCCAGTAAAAACAGAATATTTTATCAGTTATTTAGTTCCAAGAGTGAAAAGTTATCTTTTCCAAAAATCTAATGTAGTAATAAAATTTGGGATTCATTTTTAGCTATCTATATGTTGAAACTGATAAAAGAATACCCTCCACACTACCTCTGAAGGATCAGAAAATTTATAGCAAACTAAGGTCACTCCTCCCATTAGATATGAATCAGCTAAATCCACTAGGCTCCAATTGAAACAAATAATTAAATATAAACATTTTCAAAATTATAGATGGTTTCAGAAATATCATGCAAAAATATTTATCCTGTAAATCATTGTTTTCTCAATATTAACACAAGTGAACCAGTACGATGAGTCCAGTTTCAAACTCAAGATGGGCAATCCAAATATGAGTTAAGATTAAAGCATCTGATTGTATTAATATTAGCTTTAAACTAGTAGTTCAAAACCTCTGGACATTGAATAATTCTGACTAAATTTTGACTAAATTACTACCATTTAGGCACACACTATGTAGCAAAATTTTAAAATATTGATTCACTTATTCTGAGATTATGTTCTTTATATTGTTTATATGTCAAAATTCTTATTTTTATTTTTAAATTTGCAATTAAATTATGCTATAAATACAATAAGATGCACATAAGTACAAACCCAGAAAATTTTCAGAAACCCAACGTACAATGGTAGCCAACCATGGATTAAAGAATCTTGAGTTTTTAATACTAAATAAGGCATGCGGACCTTTATCCATTGCCTCAACCCTTGCACCAGGAAAGGCATCATATTCCTGATTTGGACTAGCATAGCTCAAATTTGCCCATTGAGAAATGGCAACCCACTCCAGTATTCTTGCCTAGAAAATCCCATGGACAGAGGAGCCTGGTGGACTACAGTCCATGGGATTGCAAAGAGTCAGACATGGTTGAGCCACTGAGCACAAACACACACACACACACACACACACACATATATATTTCAATTTCTTTTTGAAATATGTATATATTTCAGTTTTTTTCAATTTTATATTAGAGAGAGTTATTCATGTTATTCTGGATGGATAGTTTTATCCCTCAGCTTCATAGAATGCCATTGTGTAAATATACAACATTTTTTTACTCTGTCTTTGTGGATGAACATTTAGTAGTTTTCACCTTAAGATTATTAAGCATAATGCTACTGTGAACATTCTTGTACCTTTTTGGGTATTCATTGTTGTAAATATGTACATATTTCTTTTGGATTTCTATCTAGACAGTTTAAACCTTCCTCTATTTATTTATTTGACCCAGATAATTTTTCTTCTGTTTTCTCCTTTATTGTCTTATTATATGGTGATCAAAAAAATTTTATCTTATTTTCTTAACTATAAATATTTTCCTTATTTTAGTAGATATTCCAGATACCATTCTTGATTTATTTCACTCTAATGCAAAGTATATCTCTTAGCACATCCTCAACAATGCTAGTAACTTGGGATCCTTAGAAACTCTTTCCCACTTACCATCCATTATTACACTATTGTCATACATTAAAATCTTGCATATATTTTATTTCCACATAATCTCATAATTATTATTTTGTACAGGTGATATTCACTTATATTTTCTCACATACATTTGTCATCTCTGGCATTCCTCTTCCCCTTCACATGGTTAAGTTTCCATTAGCATTTGTTGTCTGAACACATCTTTATTTTCACCTTCATTTTTTTTTTAGTGGTATATAATTCTAGATTGTCATTTTTTAGCACTTTAAAGATGCCAAAATCTGTTTGTGTTTTTGTTTTGATAAGTCAGGCTTATTAGTAGTCCAATGAAAGTAATGATTTTCTTTGTTCTCTAGTTACATTGGAAGAATTTTATTCTTTTTTCAACAGATATGCCTAACTGTGGTTTTGCTTGAATTTACTTTTCTTTGTGTTCATTGTGCTTTTTGAATCTGTAGGTTGAAATGGGGTTTTCAGTTTTTAAAAATATCTACATCCTTTACATTTTTACCTAGGTGTATCTAATTTTCCCCTTCATTCTTCTTGTGTCTCAAACTGTAAAATATGTTAGACCTTTCAAGCATATCTCACATGCTTCTCATGCATCTATCCAATATTTTGTTGTTGGTTTCCCCACTGATCCCATTTTGCCATTTCTATTTTATTTACCTGTCTCCATATTCACTGATCCTGTCATCTACTAAGCCAAGATTCCTATTAGAACAAAATTTTGAGTTATTGATTTCAGATACTGAATTTTTATGTTTTAGAGTGTCCTTTAGTTTGTTTCATAAATTCCAAGTCTCGGGTGACGCAATACTCCTTCTAACTTATCCTTCCTTTCCTTTCATTTTTTGAACATGTTCATGATAACTATGTGAAAACTGCTCTTACTAATTTCTATATCTGAATCATCTTACATCTTTTGCAGGTTCATGTGTTCTCAGCCTCTTAATCATGTCCGACTCTTTGTGACCCCAGCAGACTCCTCTGCCCATGGGGTTTTTTTAGGCAAGAATACCAGAGCAGGTTGCCATTTCCTTCTCCAGGGGATCTTCCAACAGAGGGATCAAACCCGCATCTCCTGCATTGGCAGGCAGATTGTTTACCACTGAATGACGTGGGAGGTCTGGTTTCTTTTCCTTTTGATATTAGCCATAAGGTCTACTCACATGCTGATAATTAGAGATTTAAGTTCATCCTAAATAAAAAGGACTGCAGAGGTTTTAGAAAACATTTTTTCTCCTCAAGAAGTCACCCTCTTTATATTTAACAGATATCATAGGGAGTTGATCTTTTAAAGATAACCTTTTTAGGATCAAGTTTTGAGCTGTATCTGTGCTGAGTTATGCTTACATAAAACTCAGTCTAGCTCTGACTCTTCCCTGTTCTTAGGGCCTGATGTTTCAGAGATTTCTATTAGAGACCTAGTAAGCATATGCTACTTCAGGCCTATGACACTGAAAAAAGGTTCAATTCTATCATGTAGAGGTTTTTAGTTTATCTCTTTAGTCATCTGCCACAGGTTAAGGCAAATGTCTTAAAGAGGGCGCTGAACATATATTTACAACTCCTTAAGTCTCTAATTTTCTTAGTTCGATCAATTGTGACTGCAAAATTTTCATCTGATTTCTCTGTCCTGGAATACCAGCATTTTCCAGGGGCTAGTCCTAAATTTTCAGTTTCATACTCTGCCCTGAATTGACAAATGTGCTTTAAGGAAAAACTGTTCTAGAAACACACTGGTACTTCCTCATTCCCTCTGGAGTATCCCATCCTTTCCTGTTCTATTTTCAATCTCCTCCCTCTAGAGAGCTTTTATCCCTTAAGCACTTGAAACTCTGTGGTAAACTTCATCTGCTTGCAAAGATTTTTGAGTACTTCTTTAGCATCCAGCACTATCTGAAATTCAGCAAATATCTTGTGGTAAATTAAACTTCTTTAGGCCCACTGAGTCTAAAATTTTGTAATTCTACTCTCCACAACCTTCTATTAGAAGCTTTGCTGGTTTCTCTTTCATTCATCAATCATTCTGCTTGGCGAAATGATGAGTCCTCAGCCTCTGTTTAGATAGGTAAATAAATTAATGAATAAAAAAAGAAAGAAAGAAGGAAAGAAAGACAGAAAGGCAGCCAAGTAGAAAGAAATAAAAAGAACAAGTTATGAATCCTAAGCTTATATCTTGTCCCAGGAATTTTAGTCCATGCAATTGTGACTTTTATGATCTGTTATATATTTAAATGCATAATTTTAAAAACTATTCAACAAGTGCTCGGGCCTGGTGCACTGGGAAGACCCAGAGGGATCGTGTAGAGAGGAAGGTGGGAGGGGGGATCAGGATGGGGAATACATGTAAATCCTTGGCTGATTCATATCAATGTATGACAAAAACCACTATAATATAGTAAAGTAGTTAGCCTCCAACTAATAAAAATAAATGAAAAAAAAAAACCTTTTCAACTTTTAGTTACTATCAACAGATGTATTGGCCTACTTCAATCTACAATATTTCACCTGAAACAAAACCCCTAGTTTTCATTTGGTGATTTTCTAAAATATTCTCTCAAAGCAAAATAATAGGGGTAGCATTCTGATATGAGTGCTATAGACTTGGGGCTCCTAGGATTCTCTGATCTAACATGCCGTACACTGCAATATGTAGACAGAGGTTTGTTTTTTTCTTTAAATTTAACCCTAAGAAGACTACTTTATATTATAGCTTAACTAAAAGTGCTGCGTTTCATCATTATTTTTAAACATGAGTTGGTTCTACTCGAATATAAGATTAGGTTTCTAATATATTACTTATGAGTGTTCTATAGAAACACTAACAGGAAGAATTTGAGTTTAGAAATTCATTCCAACAATGTCAAGAAACTGCTTAATTATGGTGGCATTCTTAGTCCAATAACTCTGATTTTCTTCTGGACTATTCTCATGGGCTCTGAGTTCCACTTGTGAGGAAGGATCCAGAGAAGGATTTTTCTATACTTTCTTCACATTAGGGGAATCTCATGAATGTGCACTTTTACTCTACTACGTATTTTTAAGCCAAATTTTTTTTCCATTTATTTTTATTCATTGGAGGCTAATTACTTTACAATATTGTAGTGGTTTTTGCCATACATTGACATGAATCAGCCATGGATTTACATGTGTTCCCCATCTCGATCCCCCCTCCCACCTCCCTCCCCATCCCATTCCTCTGGGTCTTCCCAGTGCACCAGCCCTGAGCACTTGTCTCATGCATCCAACCTGGGCTGGTGATCTGTTTCACCCTTGATAGTATACTTGTTTCAGTGCTGTTCTCTCTGAACATCCCAGCCTCACCTTCTCCCACAGAGTCCAAAAGTCTGTTCTGTACACCTGTGTCTCTTTTTCTGTTTTGCATATAGGGTTATCATTACCATCTTTTTAAATTTCATATATATGTGTTACTATACTGTATTGGTCTTTATCTTTCTGGCTTACTTCACTCTGTATAATGGGCTCCAGTTTCATCCATCTCATTAGAACTGATTCAAATTAATTCTTTTTAATGGCTGAGTAATATTCCATGGTGTATATGTACCACAGCTTCCTTATCCATTTGTCTGCTGATGGGCATCTAGGTTGCTTCCATGTCCTGGCTATTATAAACAGTGCTGTGATGAATATTGGGGTGCACGTGTCTCTTTCAGATCTGGTTTCCTCGGTGTGTATGCCCAGAAGTGGGATTGCTGGGTCATATGGCAGTTCTATTTCCAGTTTTTTAAGGAATCTCCACACTGTTCTCCATAGTGGCTGCACTAGTTTGCATTCCCACCAACAGTGTAAGAGGGTTCCCTTTTCTCCACACCCTCTCCAGCATTTATTGCTTGTAGACTTTTGGATAGCAGCCATTCTGACTGGAGTGTAATGGTACCTCGTTGTGGTTTTGATTTGCACTTCTCTGATAATGAGTGATGTTGAGCATCTTTTCATGTGTTTGTTAGCCATCTGTATGTCTTCTTTGGAGAAATGTCTGTTTAGTTCTTTGGCCCATTTTTTGATTGGGTCATTTATTTTTCTGGAATTGAGCTGCAGGAGTTGCTTGTATATTTTTGAGATTAATCCTTTGTCTGTTTCTTCATTTGCTATTATTTTCTCCCATTCTGAAGGCTGTGTTTTCACCTTGCTTATAGTTTCCTTTGTTGTGCAAAAGCTTTTAAGTTTCATTAGGTCCCACTTGATTATTTTTGTTAAGCCAAATTTAAATAAGTTTTTGTCTAGTAATGTCTGTGGAGTTTGTTTCTGCCATTTCTGAATTTTTATGAGTGCATACTTGTGTTTCCCATATTGTTACTTATAGAATAGACTACGTTACCTGTAATGGCTTTCATTTCATAAAGCAATGAACTTTAATAAAAAGTTGAGTGCCTCAACATGAAATGAAAAATGATGATAACAACATATATAATCATTTTTGTTAATAGAATAATAAAAATCCTCAGAATATGGTAAGTATAATTATGTAGCATTTAGTCAAAAGTGTTGGACATGACTAACTTTCAAATTGGCAAAGGGGTTTTAATTGCCAAGAGGTCAGGTTTATATTCCTGAAAGTTACAATTTTGCCAGTGTTTCATTTAACTGAACTCACTTGAAACAATGACAATGAAATTTAATATATGTTCACAATAAAAACCATGAATTTAAGCATAGAAGGAACATATCTCAACATAATAAAGGCCATATATGACAAGCCCACAGCTGAATATCAGACAAGAAAAACACCATAGATGATTTCAACAAGCCCTCATCATTTTGCATAATAGAACCACAAAATTGTAAAATAAAATGGAAGGTAATAGACCTAGGAAGAGTTTATAAATACATTATTTTGTGTATACATATATATGTATAAATCAAAATGGTGTATAATAAATTATCCTCCTCAATTTTAATAATATTTCTCCTTATATAAAAAGGAAAAACTGTCTAGAATTAAGCAGTGTCTGGACTTTGAGCCAGCACAGCTGCCCCAACGTGAGCCTTGCGGGAATGCAAGATGGCAGCAGGATGCAAACCATCAACCTATCAGACACAGCAGCAACCCTGCCAGGTCGCCAGGGTGACTCCGGAAAAGCAGAGGATACTGGCCCCAGAAGGCTGAAGTGCATTAGGCAGGAAAGACTTCCATCAGCCTTGACTTTTCATCTTCTCTTACATTGAAATAGAGAAGGAAATGGCAATGCACTCCAGTATTCTTGCCTGAAAAATCCTACGGACAGAGGAACCTGGTGAGCCATAGTCCAGAATCTATGGGATCACAAAAGAGTTGGACACAACTTAGATACTAAACAACCACAGTACACAGAAAAGCAGTAAATTCCTTAACTTGAGATGTCTGGTTTCCCTTAATCAGCAGTATCTTTAGATGTTCCAACTTCCTGGTCCTTGTTCCAAAAATGCTGTAATCCTGCCTCCCACCTTACCTCTTGGGGCCATCCCTCAGTGTGACCTGAGAGTTCTGTCTCTTCAGAGCTCTTGTGAGCTCAGAAAATCCACCAAATAAAGCAAAATTACATAATTCTCAACGTCTAGACTGTGCACTTTTTTCAGTCCATAGTTTAAATTCTTATATTGAAAAAGGCAAGGACCTTCTTTATTAAATGACTAATATGTCAGCTCAAGAGAGGACTAGGTTCTAGTACCACAGTACATAGCATACAAAAGGTACCACATAGGGTTTCAGTAAAATGCTGAATAACCAACAATAAAAGCAATATCCACAGCCAAAGAATAATGAGAACAAACTGAATAAATTCCTTCCAAGTATGTAATAGCTTCTTCCAAAAGGGTAAAATTGTCTCTTCAATATAACATTTTTTTGGTGAAGTTTAGAAGTGTTAGATAAAAATATATGTCTTACCTGATTCCTCAAAGTCAATGTTGTAGGCTTTCCAGGTTTCAGTTATGCGAAGAAGATTCTCTTCCATGGCTTGGATATCCATGGAAGGGCAATTGCATTCTGGGAACTTGGGGCCACAGTGACACCAGCAGTCATTGTCCTTGCAGATAAACTCTCCCTCTGAGTTGCAAGCAATGTAGCTCAAAGCTGCTTGTACAAAACGCTCCTGAAGGTAGTCTGGAAGTAGGACTTGCAGCCCTTAAAGAACAAACCAAAAAAGGAAATTCATTTTGATAAAAGCCAAAGTATAATACATAATTACAACATTCAGAAAATGTCAAAAATGTAGCATATTAAGTTATAGATTTATGCATATCTTAATATGATCATTAGAAAAATTATGGAATTCTGAAAATTTGCAAATGTTTATCATTTTTTTCAACATGTACTAGCTCCAAGCACTCTCCAACACATGTAAATCCATGGCTGATTCATGTCAGTGTATGGCAAAAACCACTGCAATATTGTAAAGTAATAGACTCCAACTAATAAAAATAAATGAAAAAAAAAAAAAGAAAAAAAGATCCAAACATCAAGTTTGAGGAATTTAAATGATCAGAACAAAAAGCATTTTTTAATGTGTTTTCTACTGTTGGATTAGATTTTTAAAAATAAATTGAAAATTCTGTCAAAAAAAAATCTGGGAAATTATAAAGCATTTAATATCTCAGACTATCTGATTTTGTTTTTTACATTGATTTGATTGGCTATTTGAATTTATTGATCAGAATATTTGATTACTTTTATGTAATGTAGATAGAACCTACCTTTATATATTTTGAAATGAGATTTATGCATGTCTTTTCCACTTATTTTCAAATACTTTCATTATTTTTATTTTACCTTCAAACTACCACCTCATCTCTACTTAGATATTATTTGCAACATTGGCAAAAGTGTTAGGAAATGTTGCTGTATCTCATGTCATTAAAACACATAACTTTATATGAGTATGTTTTTCAAATGATCCCTTCAATTGACTACAGGGAAGTCATCAGAGAGACTGAGTTGTTTCACTGATTTTTCCTTGTCAGTCATGGTGATACAGTTTATTTCTTTTCCACATGCAAGTTAAGTTACTAATTCTTAAGAATATAGCAAGAATAAAAATAAGGCTATCAAAAATATTTAGGGATCTCTACTAGTTTTACATTTAAGCATTTGCTACAAAAATCTAATCAAAAGGGTAAATATTTAATATAATCAGTAGGTAAAAATAAACATAAAAGTAAAGGAAAATTTATTCGATACCTCACAGCTATTTACCACTAAATTTGATTTTTACCTTTTTTGTATGCTTCCTTTCTAACAAAAAAACAAAACAAAACAAAAACACACGTTTTTGATACAATCATCATCTACAAGGCTAATTTAACTAAAATCATGAATTAACATTTAGGGGAAAAAGTCTATCTTGTAAAAGTATTGACAATTGTACTCATTTCATTCTTTCAGACTAATTCTACCATAGATTGGTCAGGAAAAGTACTCAACACGTATTTATTACTTTATTCATTTTTATTTCACCTCAAATAATTATTGAATGCCTTCCATTTGGAAGAGACTTTCTAGGGAAAGTACAATATGAAGATGACCAATCCTTGCCCTAAAGGCATTTGCAATATATTTAGTAGAAGAGGCAATATAATATATAATATTAGAAGTATACAATGATATTATACAATAGTACTTAATAAGTACTAGAGTCAGGCTCCATATATTTCACTAGGTATAATTAATTGGTAAAGCAACCACATTAGGTTCATAAGATTAATAAAAGCTTTCATTAAAAAGGTAGACTGGAACATTATTTGATACATGGATAATTTTCAACTTTAATAGATTTGCGGGGTGGGGCATGGGATAATACATTAGCAATATCACACACGAACTATGGAACATTTTTTTTAATAGCAATTAGTAATATTGTTTTAATTCATATGCACTATGAGAACGTACTGAGTGCTTAGAAAAATAAATCCAGGGTAATGTTATTGGGGCTGTTATTTCAGGATGAAGTACAGGGAATTAGTTCACTTGTATTTAAATGATGTTTAACTATGAAAGTACTCCGAGTAGTACTTTAATTTAGATGCAAAAGATATAAAGAAAAAAATTAATTTAGACAGAACATTAAAAATATCTAAACTAAGGAAAAAGTGATAAAACAGCAATTTTTTAGGAGACAGATGAAGAATGGGATCTACTAGACAGTACTTTATATGATGTAAGGCAGGTGAAATATGTCAAATGACTTGGAGGAGTAAAATGATAAAGCTAGATGTATTCTTAAATGTCTAGTCCTGTAGGTCATCAAATGACTGTATACTTCAGAAATATCTAATATCTGAAAATACTGATATTCAGTGTTAAAAACTGGCTAAGTCAGAGTCTCTGTTAATGAGACTCAGGACTTTGGACAAGATATATGGAACCTGATTATCTCAATTTAAAAAAATCAAAAATGAAAGAAAAACAAAGAATTTATGTAACACTTAAAATGTCATGAACCAAGTAGTTACAGTATAATTTTTAATCAGTAAAAATGATAGTGCCTTTGCAGAAACAGAAAAGGCTGGAAAAGTAACTTGAGAAGGAAAGCCTGCTGACAGAAAATGATGTTTTGCTTTAGACGTGCAAGGATTTCTGTTGCATGTTATCTCTGCTTTTTATCTATCTATCAGTCGAAAGAAAGGAAACATATTCTATAAAACCATGCTAAAAATAACAATTTTTTTAGAAAAGAGGTTTACAGTCAGACCACGCAAAACTCTTTAACTTTACAACTAGATCATTAATGTAAACAATAATTAATACCTAGAGAGAAAACTTGGACTGCCTTAGATAACTCAGAAGGACTGGGAGGGCTGTCCTATAGACATTTTGTTAATGTACAGAAACAACAGAGTAAAAATACTGATGAAACCATTATTAGAAAGTCTCCTCGATTATGAAAGAAAGCTAAGGAAGCAGAGTTCTGAGCCTAGGGGATATTGTGAAAGTGAGCATGTGAGACAGGGCAAGTGTTACAAGCTGAAAACCCACTGAGTACAATATAACCATGTCCAGTATTGGATGACCAGTTTTTTCCAACCAAACTTCTCACTAGGAACAACTAGAAAATATAGAAGGCATATTAAAATAATCTGTTTATACTATACAGTGCAGGGAACTATAAGTCAATATCTTATAATGCAAAATAATCTAAAAAGTACATGCAGAGAGATTCTTATATATATATATATATATATATATATATATATATATAAGACATGGCTTTGTAAATAAACTATAATTCAACTTCTAAAAATCTGTTCAAAAGGATGCAAAGTCCAATAAAAGTGAGGATGTCTAGAACTACCATGACAAGAAAAGGATCCCTGAGGTGTGAACCACACAGCTTTTGTCTTAGACTTTTGTTCAGTTAGCAAATCAAAAATTGAAGTTTAGAGCCAGTCATGATAAAGATAGTAAATTTCTCCAGATTTGTTGGGCTATATACTCAAGCAGTAATTAAACAAAAAGTTAGATTTCATAGGTTTAAGCATACTTTCAAACAAGTCAATTAAAATGGATTGAAATGCTACTGCAAATAAAAGTAAACCTTCTCTGGAGAAAGAAAACATCAAGAATTTTATTTTTATAAAGCACAGCATCAAAATTTAATAATAATAATGAGTATATAAATAAGAAAGAATAGTTTATAAAAATGAACTATAAATTAATTTCAGTCACCCAATAAAAATTAAGCAAACACAGTAGACAATTTTGACAAAGAACTGGAAACTAAAAATTATAATCAAATGGAAATTCCGCAAATAAACTATATAGACATACATACATACAAACACACACACACACACACATAGGAGTTACCAATAACAGATTTAATAGCAGACTAGACACAGCTGAAGAGATAAACAACAAACTGGTATATGTCATAAAAAAATATTGAACACAGAATAATAAAATGGCAAATGGATATAAAGAACAGAGTAGAAAGGACACATAGTTCAGTCGCTCAGTCATGTACGACTCTTTGTGACCCCATGGACTGCAGCACACCAGGCCTCCCTCTCAATCAACTCCCAGAGTTCACTCAAACTCAGGTCCATTGAGTCGGTGATGCCATACAACTATCTCATCCTCTGTCGACCCCTTCTCCTCCTGCCTTCAAGCTTTCCCAGCATCATGGTCTTTTCCAAGGAGTCAGTTCTTTGCTTCAGGTGGCCAAAGTATTGGAGTTTCAGCTTCAGCATCAGTCTTCCCAATTAATATTCAAGACTGATTTGCTTTAGGATGGACTGGTTGGATCTCCTTGCAATCCAAGGGACTCACAAGAGTCTTCTCCAACACCATAGTTCAAAAGCATCAATTCTTCAGTGCTCAGATTTCTTTATAGACCAACTCTCACATCCACACATGACTACTGCAAAAACCATAGCTTTGACTAGACAGACCTTTGTTGGCAAAGTATTGTCTCCAGTTTTTAATATGCTATCTAGGTTGGTCATAACTTTTCTTCCAAGAGAAAAGACACATAGGTCATGACTAAATTATCTACTAACACAGTTAATTGGAACTTCATGATGAGAGTAGAGAAAGAAGCAATATTTGGTGAATAAAAATTTAAGATTTTAATAAACTCTTCAGAGATGAATAAAGTTCTAATTTGCATCACACAAACATAAACTCTAGCAAGACAGACAACTGTGAAAATAATCAGCTGACTAGAGATCTTCAGTGCAGTATAGTTCATGTCTCACGGGCATGAGTTTGAGCAAGCTCTGGGAGATGGTGAAGGACAGGGAATTCCAGCATGCTGCAGTCCATGGGGTCGCAAAGAGATAGACACAACTGATTGACTGAACAAAAAATAGCTCATGTGCTACCTAAAGGAATATGAAGAGTGTCAAAAACTAAGAACTCCCTTGAATGTGGTGAAGTTGACATCTAAATTTTTTATCATACATTAAATAGATCAAATATGGGTAATCTCTTATAAGTATCTTAAAATAAAAATATTACATCACATATCTATATGTACTGATGGAATCTAATCCCAGTAATCTCGCATCAACATTCTCCTTTAAAAAGAACAAATGAGGAAACTGTATGTGTGTGTGTATGTGTTGTGTGTGTGCGTATGTTCTCTCCTTGAAATCACCATTTCATTTCACTGTTCTACAAGTTTTTGTACTAATATACTATATTTTATTACTAAACATCTTTCTTTAATCACAGTCATGTCTCTACTATAAAAATCAATGATTGAAAATGTATATATGTTTTTCTGAAAATTATAAATAATGCAAAATTTTGTAGCATGAATTACATAAAATATAGTTTTCTCATAATGAAAATAATTTTAAAAATCACTATGATTTGAATTATTATAATCACTGATAATATCCAATTAAATAGTTATATGTATTACAAGTATTGATAAATAACTTTTAAAGACAAATGTTATCTGTTCCTTGAAAACTCATGATTTAAAAAATTGATACAGCTTTGTTAATTACTGTGGGATTTTTCTAGAAATATAAATTAATATGAGTTATTTCAAAGTAAATTATTTTCCTTCTTTTAATTTTTATATATGTAAGCTCTAAGAACCCTGGAAAAGGAAATGACAACTCACTTCAGTATTCTTGCCTGGAGAACCCCATGGATAGAGAAGACTGGTGAGCAATATCATGGGGTTGCAAGAGTCGGACATGACTTAGTGACATAACCACCATCAAGCTCTAAGAAAATGTGTTCCAACATATTAATAGATTAAAAAATAGGAAACAGGTTAGTTTTATAAGCAATATAATTGCATAGTGCTCCATCATTTATTACCTATTTGATAACACAGTCTTGTGCCAATTTTGCTGAAAGAAAGCGCTAGGAACCAACTGATGTGGAAAAGTATTTGTTACCTAATCACATGGGTCATTCACTTTCTGGGAACTTCACCAAATATTACTACCAAAATTTAATAACTTTGAATTACTTCTGTTACCCTTTCATGCAAATGTACCTTGTTTGATATGTTAAATTCTTAAGTGGGTTGAAAAATTGGAATATCATTCATTTCAGTATGTATTTGCTAATACTTCCTATGAATTACATTTTGTCATATGTATTAAATGTATTTGCATCAGTACTTTGGAGTAGTAGATATGGATCTTTCAATTAAAAAAAAAAAATGTGTCTGCTCTGAAACCTGATTGACAAAGCCAGACAAACAAGCAGATAAATCCAGCTTACTCGCTGCCAAGAAACATTTGATTTCATTTGTTTTCAGTCAAAATCAATGTGCTAATGTGTAATGCATCTCTCTGACAGCTCATTTATGAATGTCAATTCTAATATAGATAGTTAAGTCATGGAATTCATTTTGAATTCTTTGCCTAATGCTGTACCTCAGTAATTCTTATTGATGCTTTCTTTGCTTTGATAAAATTCTACTTCAGGAACAATTCTTTTTCTTCTATAAGACCAGAGCTTCAGAAGAAGAAGGTCAATAGTAGAGCTGAACTCAATATCTCCAAGTGGGCCAAATATTAATTCTAGTGCTTCACCTCATGCTTATAAGCAAAACACAAGGTCTCTCTCTCTGTCACACACACACACACACACACACACAACACACACATGCACACGCACACATCATCCATACCTATGCACATCTATCCATAAAACCAGCTAACTATGAAAGACACAAAGACCTATGGTAGTACTTTAATAAAAGATTCTTCTGAAACATCAGTTTTTGCAATTGCACATATAGTGACCCAGGGTTTTATAAATACTTTTCAAAGAGATGTATCACAGTAACATTCTGGAACTGGTGAATGTTTTGCATTCCTTTTTTTTTCTTTTTAGTGGAGAAGGGCTACTATTTTTTGTTATATATTATTTATATATATATATACATTTAATATATATTAAAGATAAGAATGAATAGGTGAATCAACATGATACTAGTAAGTACAGATGAAATTTAAGAAAGAAAGAGTACATGGGATATTGAGGGTCTTGATATTGATTTTCACAGCATTATCTTTGCAAAAGTCTTTGTGCATTGTGGTACAAATATATTTGTAACTAGTCCTATCAAGTAGTAAAAGGTGAAAGAGATACAGGTTTCTGCCTTACATAAATTGAAGGGAACAGAAAAAATAGTTACACAAAAGGGGTATGTCACTTCATTTATTCCTTGTGCTGGTTTTTTTCCAAGGGTGATACGAGGCAGAAGTTTTGTGTTTAAATATTATATTCTTAATGCTGAACACAGCGATTCACAGAGTAAAAATCAATAGTGTTAATAAATAAAATTGGATCAACTGAAATAAACATACTTGATATAAAAATTCCTTGTCTTTTTCTAGTAAAATTAATATTCTGATGGAAAGTCAATATATTTTAAAAAGGGGTGAATAGTAGAGAATTATAGGTAATAGTCAGATATTGTGCTTCTATTTAAATTAGAGAAAATATTTCAATAACTTTAAAGCTATAATTGACAATAATAACTTGGATAGCATTTAGAGTTTAAAAATTTAAGCACTTTGTCTGTGACTTTGTACAATCAAATTGAATGAAATCTATTTATTATTTAAGTTAAATTTAAATAACCTGATGCCTTTAAATTTTTAGATGGAAAGATTGAGGAAAAATCCCACAAATTTATGAAATTTTTAACATTTTTATGTAAAACTGAATAATGCAAATATAGCTCTAACTTAAGCAATTAAAGAAGATAGACTAGAGAAAATCAACTCAAATTATCCCTTTGATCAGTGAATTAAATTTAGATTATGTGTCATCAAAAAGGCATTTTTGAACTTATTCAGCTAGTACATGTTTAAACATGTGGACACATAACCTTTCCCTATCTGTATGAATGAGTGATATACACATGCTTAAACATTTAGAGGATAAAATAAAATTATGGTTTTAAAAGGTTCTGATTTCACAAAGTATAGTAATAGAAAGAAGAAGATAAATTATTACCATTATCACAGAATTTATCTTTATAAAAGAAATAACACAAGTATAAATATTTTGTTAATATATTCTTAAGAATATATCTATTTGTCAGAAGAGAAAGATAGCCTTAACTATCATATTGTTATGCTTAAAATGTCAAAGTTTCACATTATAGTATGCTTAAATATGGTTACAATTTTTATCAGAATCTATGAAGAAAAAGGGTTTCCCCTGTGGCTCAGCTGGTAAAGAATCCTCCTGCAAGGCGGGAGACTTTTGTTCGATCCCTGTGTTGGGAAGATCCCCTGGAGAAGGGAAAGGCTACCCACTCCAGTATTCTAGCCTAGAGAATTCCATGAACTGTACAGTCCATGGACTTGCAAAGAGTCCAACAAGACTGAGCAACTTCCACTTTCATTTTCATGAGGAAACAGTTAAAGCTCAAGGAAAGCTAGGGAAAACTGCTACTTATTGAGACAATGATTACTGTGTGGAACAAAAATATTATCACAATGCATTTTCAACTGTTATCAATTATTTAATTTAAAAAGTAAAGTGTGAATTTTGACATTCTCTTCATCTGGTCTAGAATGTTTATATCAGTTAAAGATTAGGAGCCTTTTATAAGAATTTTAAAAGCCTAATACACGACTGAAGCGACTTAGCAGCAGCAATACTGAACATATAGCTTATTAAAAAAAAAGAGAAGAAGAAAGAAATCACAACTGGATAACTGTCATTCAGGCTCATAGAGAATTAATGAAATTTTACCTACATACCTTGCAACTGAATCTTATTCTCAGGACTCTGAACCAGAACAGAACTGACAGAATCTAGGTTGTCATAGTTACTGCAGCCAAGAGGACCCGTCCGTGTTTCTGTTACCTGAAGAACAAAACATCAACTTTATTATGTGTACCAGACCTTACCATGTTCTTGCCATCCAATCTATTAATAGTTGTCACACACACATACATTGAACAGTAAACATCACTAAAAGGTCTAGGATTTGATACACATCAACAATACACCTAAGCAGAAAGAAGACAAATGATGCCTTTATCTTCAATTCCATTTCCTTCCCTTTGCCCACGCATCAATCTTCAGAGAAAATAATGGAAGCCCTCTTTAGTCAACAACATCACTCATATAAGGTTTCCGAATTTACCAAGACTAAATTTACCAAGATATGACAGAGCATGCTCCTTTAGGTAGAGAGCAAGTTTTGACTCATATGAGACTAGCGTCTTGTTTGTTCATCTCTCATCAATAAATCAAAACCATCTTCCAGGCTACTGTCTAAAGACTGATTTTATTGTTTCATTTTTCTACTTAAAAATCTACAGTTTCCTACTCTTTTATGCTAGTATTAATATTTAAACTCTTCTGCTTGGCCTCCATCTGCCCCTCTTCTCCCAGGAGGCAGGCAATCTTGCAGTCCAGTTAGGCTTTGTTAATTCTCTGCCTTTGCTTATACATCATCCTTCACCTTATCTCACCTTTCTCCTTTTAGATAAATTGATTTTTTTTTTATCCTCAAGATTGACCTTGTGTTCAAACACCTACACAAAGTAGTCCCTAATGATTCCCACTTGTATTACTTCACCATTTCTATAAAGTTATGGTTTGCAGAGTCCAGCCTTAGCACTTAATTATGGAATCACATATTATAGAGAGATTTTGTTCCCCCCATGGGTATTTGGGATGAATAGCATCAGATGAGATGTTTGAGTGATTACATCTTACTGGAAATTTATCCTGAGGATTTTTTTTTTAAATACAAACATATTTTAAAGCAGAGGAGTATTATAATCATTTAGGGGATTTAAAAAGATACTCGCAACAACCAGAAAGGTGTGCAAAACATTGTTGATCTCATTTTATTTCACAGTTCACAGCCACACAATGGCTTCCCACCTCACTCATAGTAAAAGCTAGAGCTCTTTGATATGACTAAAATGATGCTCTATTTTCAAGCTCTCTGACACCTCTCTAACTCATCTCTCTCCCTCTTTTCCTCATTTACTCCATCCCAAGCACAATGGCTTCTTTGCTGTTCCCAAAACATGCTGGCTATTCTCCTGTCTCATAATTTTTGACTTGCTGTTCCTGTATCTGAAATGCTCTTCCTCAAAATATATCTAAACTCATTCCTTCACTTTCTTTATTTCTATTCAAATGTATCTCTCTCCAGATCACTTGGACTAACCAATGTTAAATGAACATCAGCTCAGTTCAGTTGCTCAGTCGTGTCCAACTCTTTGCGACCCCATGAACCGCCGCACACCAGGCCTCCCTGTCCATCACCAACTCCCGGAGTTTACCCAAACCCATGTCCATCGAGTCGGTGATGCCATCCAGCCATCTCATCCTCTGCTGTCCCCTTCTCCTCCTGCCTTCAATCTTTCCCAGCCTCAGGGTCTCATGAACATAGCTTCCCACATTTCCTTCTTCCAACTATTATTTCCTCTGCTCCTTACCTTGTTCTATCTTTACCATAGTAGTTTTCAGCTTATAACATGCCATATAATTTACTCATTTATCATGATTATTGTCAACACCTCTCATTAGAATGCAAGTTCTACCATGCACAGGGGATATTGCTTATTTGTTTACTGAAGTATTTGCAGAACATATCATGCTCTGTGTAAACCCACAGGTATTAATATTAAGGCAAAGACAAGAGGACAGTGTGAGGGGAAAGCTAAACCTAGGAAGACATTAATGCCATTATTATGATAAAGAAGGCCTGAGTGGATTAGTGGCAATACGATTTATCTGAAGAAGATGGCTTTTGAAAAACTAGAGCTAATAAGATTATGAAACATTGAGAATGAAGTTTCTAAACTAAATGATAACATTAAAATAGAAGGCAAAGAAACTCCATTGTGAAGAGCATGTAAGGAAGCCTGATTTTGACCATTTTGACTCTAACTTGAACAACACTCTTAGTTGAAAAGATCCAATAGAAGAAGTGACAATGTGGTATGTTTCTTGGAAGCTATTTCAAACATGGAATTACTATTTGGGGAGTCAAAAACACATAGGTGATAATCAAAGACAGGGCAGCGATGGACACATCAGCTCAGGTGCATGGAGAGAATATATAATTGCATCATGACAATTCTATCACATTTTCTAAGCAGCAAGTCCTTTAGAATAACCCAGATTGGCCATGAGCACACAGCAACCACTGGGGATGTGGTTTACTCTTTCTCTAACACCACATAAACTTGTGATCTCATCTACTGCTCCTCTCCAGCGGTGACACTGAATATTCCTTATTTTGTTCAGGAGAATCATTTCTGATGTTGATGTGTCACATGCAGTCATGTACATATGTATGTGTGTGCATAATTAATATTAAATATAAATGATTCTACAGATCATTGACTAACAGTAAATTACTAGCTCATTTGATTTCTCAGCGCAACGATTACTGAACGGAACGGTTCCCTGTCCATCACCATGGATTTACCCAACATATGATCTGAACCATCCACCATGTCATCTCTGCGTCTCCAATTCTTACTCACTGCCTCATCTTGCGAGACCTATCTCTGACAAGTTCAATTGCTATCTTAAATCTTTCTCTTGTTTATCGATTGTTCTAGTCATTTCACCCAAACACTAAACATGCCATCATAATACCATTACATATTAATTACAACCCATTGCATTTAATGCAAGTTTACTGAAATAATATTATATTGACATGAGATTTAGAAATTGTCTGTGTAAATCCCATATAAATTAACAAGTGAAAGAGGACATAAGGAAATTTAATCCATGAAGACATAATCCTTATTAAAGATATGTTCTATGATTTAGTATAATTTTTAAAAATAGTTTGAAAGGCTAATAATTTGAACATTGAAGAATAGTTTCTTAAACTAACATTGATATGAATTAACATAAACAAGTATACCCATTCGTCACTCCAATCATTCAACCGATACTCTGGTCTTTCCATTGACCAACTGAAGCAACACTCTAGTCTCAGCAACCAATAGAGCTGGACAATTATTTCCGCTATTCAAACCTAGAATATACATGTTTCAGCTGTTCCAAAAACACACTAATCCATCCAAAGAAGCCAAAGCGTGGTCACATACACTAGGTCATTGTATTGATTATTGCATAGGGTAATCGTTACATCTTTCTAAAGTCAAAAGTCTTTAGATAACTCGTAATGGCTTATCATCACAATGGGATTATTCACTCTTTCAAAGGGCTCACAAACTGTTTCTATCCATCTCCATGTGAACTGAATAAATACTTATTTTTCATGGAGATATCATTCTGGATGTTATGTGTCACAGCAGTCATTATCATATGTATGTGTGGCATAATTAAGGTTGTAATATGTAAATGGTATTATAAAAAGAATACAGGATGAATTGTTGTCTTGTGGCTTTTCTCAGCAAATACTGGTTTCCATGTTCGTTCCAGGGGATCTTCCAATCAAGAATCAACTCACCTGCTTGGGCTAATCTATCAAGACATCTGGGAAGACCATTTAGAATTTGAGATAATATAAATCTTCATCTTGTTATATCAGATAGTTTAAGTATTTCCCCCCCAACACACACACACACACAAATACATACCACATTAATACAAACTCCAATATTGCCATTTTAATGACGCTTTCTAAATAAATATTCTCATTGACATGAGATCTTAGAAATTGGTATGTAATCTCCTAGACAATTAACTGTTGAAAGAGGATAAACAGGGTTATTTTATCTCATGACAGACAATTCCTATTCAATTACTATGTTCTTGAGAATAAATACAGGGGATTTAAATAAGTCTCACAAATTTTCAGAATATTTGAATATCTGTGTATGCGTGTTCAGTTGCTCGGTCATGTCCGACTCTTTGTGATCCCATGGATGGTAGCCTGCCAGGCTTCTCTGTCTGTGGGATTTCCCAGGTACTACCTCTATTTCTATTGATCAATTTATTCCTGCACCTCTAGAGTGTATAATAATAATAATAATAATAATAATTTTGCATATTCCTATTTATAATTTTATTTTATACTTTATCATTCATAACCAGCTTCACTAATCATTGTTTGATTTAATATAAAGTTAAAAAACTTTAGCATGTTCAATGATGCAAATTGATTTTTCCAATTGTATTATATTTTAAGGACCCTATGTCAATACTAACAAATGTGTCTATAATATTTTATATTTTTAATACTAATGAAAGGAATAAAAATGAAAAGAAAGTAATAAAAGCTAACTTAATGTATAAACATTTGTATGAATATGCTAACTCTACCAAAAATGAATTATGTAGTTGTGCCACAAATGATTTCAACTCTTGTTTATGAGCTGGCAGATGAGCATCTGACTTAGAGGTCTCCATGTGTAATGTAACAAAGGAAGAGCTATTCAATAGCTAAACATAAAAATGATGAAGACTAACAATAACCCAGTACTGATAGCCTTCAGTGTTTTGAGAAATGACATGCAGAGTAAAAAAACATGTTTTTCTTTTAATCAATTATCTCTTGGTGAGAGGATGCTGAAACAAAGGAAAATAGATTTTAGGACACAAAAATGATATCCTTTCTGAGGTGTTACATTGATTTGTGGTTTTATCTGAATAACATGAGGAAAATTAAGGGGCTGGGAAGCTGAAGAGGGGTGTGATGTGTACAAGAACAAAAACTATGACTTGGCCAGCTGTAAAATGCAAAATCAAAACTTTTCAAATGTACTGATATTTAGCAAAAATTTGTCTTCACACTGTAACAAATGTGCTCTTCTCTAATTGACAACTGGTGTAAACTGTTTTTAAATATGTTGTTAATATTCAGAGAGGATATTAAAAGTATTAAATGAAAATATGACTGTGTTTTCATTTCAACTTTTCCTATATTGTTTCTATTTTGTTTCATTAAACCACCATCTATCATTTTCACAATCAGAGAATTTTACAGAGAATAAAAGAAAATAAATAACTTTCTTATTAAAAGGGATGACTTGGAATTATATAAATAATAATATAAATTCAACTTTATTTAGGTTAAAATAAAATGGCATCAGCAACTCATTTGAAATAAGCAGTCTTTGCTATTTTTGATCATTTTCTGGGTTTTACATAATCTAAAAGTAATATCAGCACCATGTGACAAAAATGCATTGGATTTATAAAATTAATTCAGTAAGAATTATATTTGCTTGAATCTCAAGCAAAAAAAACAAAAATAGAAAAAAGTCAAAACAATGAAAAAAAAAAAGGTGGAACAAAAAAAGAATAATCAAACAAAAAACACACCACATTCCTAAAGGAAAACAGTACTATTAGAGAGTCTGTTGTTTTATTAATAAAGTTATCACATTATATCTTTAAAATATTTCTGGTCATCATTAGAACTCCACCACTTACAAGATCTAAGTTTCAAGTTTCTGTCCAGTGAAATAGTTAAAATTTTCTTATGTTCTGAAGAGTTTGTGAAGAAAAATGAGATAACCAATGCTCTGTGCTTATCATGGGCCTGGAGGATAGTAATGATTGCACAGCAAGTGTAAAGTGTGTGTAAGTGTTTACTATTGAAAGGCACAGGCACAATAATAACCCTGTGGTAAACTTTTTGGAATCATTCACAGTCTACTTCTAAGACAGTAAAATTGTAATATTTTTTTCTGACATCAGTGCTGCATATTAACATTTTTCTTTGAAAAGAGAAAAAGAGTGCCTACATTTTAGATAATCCTAAATCAAGTTTTAGTCATGTCTGACTCTTTGCAACCCCATGGTATGTTGCCCACAAGGCTCCTCTAGCTATGGAATTCTCCAGGCAAGAATCCTGGACTAGGTAGCCATTCCCTTCTCCAAGGGATCAACTGCACCCTTAAATGAGGCTCTGCACAAATTTTACAAATCACATCAATGTGAAAATCAAGCACAATATAGTAACAATAATCCATAAGACTAAACCTAAGACAATGGTATAGAAAAAAATAGGCAGTTTGATTGCATAGAAAAGGATAGAACAACAGCAACTACACTGAAAATAGAAAAAGTTGCCTTAACTTGAGTATAGAAGACAACTAATGAGTCTCAGAAAAGCATGCTTGTATGAGAAAAACTTTATCCACATTGAATGGAAAAAAGTGATAGAAAATACATATGCACTTTGTAAAATTATACATACACATATACCATAAATAGCTCTGTGAAACTGCTATTACACCAGGCTTTCTTCAAGTGGAAAAAAATATATTAGTTCATCATTTTGACTGAACTAATTATTATTTATCAGTTCAGTTCAGTTCAGTTGCTCAGTCATGTCCGACTCTTTGCGAACCCATGAACTGCAGCAAGCCAGGACTCCCTGTCCATCACCAACTCCCAGAGTCCACCCAAACCCACGTCCATTGAGTCGGTGATGCCATCTAACCATCTAATCCTCTGTCGTCCCCTTCTCCTCCTGCCCTAAATCTTTCCCAGCATCAGTGTCTTTTCCAATGAGTCAGCTTTTCACATCAGGTGGCCAAAGTATTGGAGTTTCAGCTTCAATGTCAGTCCTTCCAATGAACACCCAGGACTGATCTCCTTTAGGATGGACTGGGTGCATCTCCTTGCCATCCAAGTGGCTCTCAAGAGTCTTCTCCAACACCACACTTCAAATCAGAGACTCAATAAAAAGTATAATTGTATGAATAGTATATCTCTTACTGCAAATCTGTAAATACACATTTTTTTAAGTTTTAGTGTTCCCAGAAATTTCATCTAAACTTAAGAGGGGGAAGTATTTTTACCTCTTAAACTCAAAAAAAAAAAAAAAAAGACAGGAATATGTCTATTTTCTATTACAATGACTTGTCATCTCTAGACTATTTATTGATCATATGATAGGAACATGGAATAGCAGGATTCTTGTTTGTTCCAACCTGTCATTTTTAATGGCAAAATTAATACATGTTTATGTTAGAAATTCAAGCAGTGAAATAAATTGAAAAACCAAGAGAAACAATTGCTTTCCCTGATTACACATTTGCTTTCAACTTTTTACCAGACTTGAAAATGGTTGTGATTAGGAGTAATTCCTATTCAGGGCTACTGTTTTTTCATAGCATCAAATTTTCATGTGTTTCATTGTTAACAGCCATTTTTTCTTTAAAAATATTATATTCAATTGGTTCCAAAGTTAGAGTACACTGGAAGTTTTTGAATAATTTCATATCTCCATTCATTATGTATATGAAACAATAGATAAGTATAATGTGGCTCATTTACAAAGAGTTATACCCAAGAAGAAAACCTAATATTTTCCTTCTGCATTCAACTTTCTCCTCTACATTCATACATCTTAGCCATATAATATAAAAGAAGTGCTAACATTTAAGAGAGAATCTTGCTAACCTATATTATAGAAAAAGAAACCATCTACACAGGGGTTGGTGTGGGAAGACTAATGAAATTGATTATTGGTATCTATATCCAGATGAACTACATTACCAGATACTGCCTACAGGTTTTGAGGTGGACCACATTTTCCCACATTTCCCTCAGAAATGCTCTACTGCATAATGCATGTCAAATGCCCCTTCTTCCAGAAATAACCCTTCTAATCTTTAATCACCTCACACACTTTAAAATGGTTCTGATGAGCCTGTTTGCATGGCAAGAATAAAGATAAAGACAGAGAGAACAGACTTGTGGGCGACACAGGGGAAAGAGAGGGTGGGGCTAATTGAGAGAGCAGCGCTGAAACATACACATCACTGTATGTAAAATAGCTAGCTAGTGGGAAGCTGTTGTATAGCACAGGAAGCTCAACATGGTGCTCGGTGACCACCTAGAGGGGTGGGAGCAGGGTTCAAAAAGGAGGGGGCGTATGTATACTTACGGCTGATTCACACTTACGGCAGAAACCAACACACCATTGCAAAGCAATTATTCTCTAATTAAAAATAAACTTCAAACATTTTTTAAAAAGAAAAGCAAAATTTTGTTGAGAATAAGACTAAAGTAAAGGACATCAACCACATTTGTCTCATATTGCATTTTATGTCTTAACAAGCTTTCTCATTTAATATAAAAACATATTTTTTCAAATATATATATGCTTTATTATATAGATTTTATATCAAATGTTATTCATTTTACTATCTCTTTATCAAAAATATCAGTTAACATAATTGTATTCCAACAAATGACTCAATATGCATAATATACAAAGAAATCCATATGATCTCTGGTTTCCAGTTCTGCATATAAGGAGCTTGGAAGTCACCATTCCCTCCTCACAACAAGTAAAACAGATGGAAAAATCCACAAGTCTTCTTACATCCATAAGAAGGAAACAAACTGCTGCTCTAATATTGGAAAGACAGACAGGGAATACAGGGAGTCACAGTACAAAGCAGAAACTCATGTTCAAACAATCATAGGAATCAGTGCTAAGGTAAGAACATCTGAACTTCCACTGACAAATTGTTGACAGCAAATGTGTGGAAGGGCTTCCCTGGTGGCGGCTCAGACAGTCAAGAATCTGCCTGCAGTGGGGAGGCCTGGGTTTGATCTCTGGGTTGGGAAGATATCCTGGAGAAGAGAATGGCTAGCAACTCCAGTATTCTTGCCTGAAAAATCCCATAGACAGAGGAGCCTGCTGTGCTACAGTCCATGGGACCACAAAAAGAGTCAGGCACAATTTAGTGACTAAAACACACACAAACACACAAACACACATGTGTGTGTGGAAAGATTGGGAATTAAAAATAACAGAGAGACCCAATCATAAGAAAGCTTTCCACCATATTTTGAGATTTACCTCAAGGAACTCAACCAACTTCCTACAGTAAATATTTAATGATATCCTCTTGCTTTCCACAGTGGGATGGAAAAGAAACCATTTTGAAATGCTCTAGAACACTATGTTCTCCCCTGTCCTCAGAGAAAGCTAGATAATCAGAGGTTAACTTTCTATAGGATTATCTCAGCCTGGGTAACCTAGGGGAAGGGAAATACCTGATTCTAGCACAGAGTCAGACATGATTAAAGTGACTTCACAGCAGCAGCCCATTCTAGCCATTTTGTCCTATTCCAGGTGTGAGGGAGGAAAAATCTGAGACACTTTTATGAATTTTACAGTTCAAAGGCATAAACTCTATGAAAAATGACCAAATAATAGGACCATAGAATATTTCCCCTTCTCCACACCTCATCATCCCATTACTTAAGACCTGTTTCTAGCAGTCCCTTTTACCCATCAATCACATTCAGCTACCAAGAAAAAGTTACAAGGAATACCAAAAGGCATAAGACACAGTCTCATGAGACAGAGCAAGTGCCAGAACAAGGCATGACAAAGATGCTGGGATTATCAGATCAAGAATTTAAAATTACTATAATTAATACACTAAGAGCTCTAACAGATAAATTAGTATATAAAAACAGATACACAAGTAGAAGAAAATCCAAGAAAGAGTGAAAAAAATGCTAGTGATTAAAAAAAAAAACTATAATGGAAAAGAAGAATGCCTCCAATGGGTTCATTAGTCAACAGATCTGAGGAAAGAATCTCTGAGCTAAAGGATTTATCAATAGCAACCTCAAAAATCAAAAGTAAAGACAACAGAGACTAAGTTTTTTTTTAAAGGAATAGAATATCCAGTGATTGAGGAACAAACACAAAATATGTGACATAAACATAATAAGAATTCCAGAAAGAAAAGAGAACAAGGAACAGAAAAAAAAAGAAAAAAAAAAGAAACAAGAATGACTTAGAATTTCCCTCAAATTAATGTTTAAGATCAAGCCAAAGATCCAGGAAACTCAGAAAACACCAAACAGGAAAAAAAAAAATGTCCAAAAACTAAACTAAGCATATCATTTATAAATTACAAAAAATAAAAATTTAAGAATAAATCCTGAAAGAAGCCAGAGGAATAAAATATGTTACCTACAGAGGAACTAACATAAGAATTACATCTGGCTTCTCATAAACAAAATGAGACACTGAAATATTTATATTGTTGAGCAAATAACCTATCAACCTAAAATTCTATGCCCTACAAAGTTATCCTTCAAAAATGAAGGGGAAATATACATTCACAGACAAAATTGGAGAAAATTTGTTGTCAGTAGACTGGTCTTGCAAGAAATGTTACAAGAAGCTCCTTATAAAGGAAAATGTTTAAAATATTATAGTTCAGAAACTCAGATCTATGTAAAGAAGAGCATCAAAGAAGGAATAAATGAAGATGAAATGAAAACTTTTGTTTTTCTTATTCTTACTTGGCTGAACCAATAACAGTTGGTTCAAAATAATAATATCAAAATATACATATTATATATATACATATATATATATATATATATATATATATAAAATGTGTGTATGCTTATAGATAGACAAAATTAGGTTAATATGCACCATATTCATTATTGTTTTGTTTGTTGACCTTATTATTTTTTTCTACTTTTGTCTTCCATTCTTTGTCTGCCTTTTGTGTTTTTAACAAAGCATTTTACATTATTCCATTTTCTCTCCTTTCTTAGCATATGGGTTATAACTCCTTCTTTTTTTGTTTTTTGTTTTTTGTACATTTTCTAGTCATCATCCTGGATCTTGCAATTAGAAATTATAACTAATTCAAGTCTACTTTCAGATAACACTACACCACTTCATGGACAATGTGAGTAACTTATAATAAGAAAATAAGCTTAATTTGTCCTCCCATCTCTTGTATTATTCTATCATTATTCACATTCATTTCACTTAAATGAAATAACTATATCAATAATCAGTTTTGAACATCAACACACCAATTAAAAGACAGAGATTGTCAGAATGGAGCAAAAAACAAGGCCCAACTACATACTGTCCACAAGGAGGCCACTTCAAATTAAAAGTACATTAAAAATAAATAAATAGGGAAAATGTACTTTAATAAAAAAAGTAACAGGATAATTATGTAACTATTTTAATTTAAAACAGAGCAGACTTTGAAGCTAGTAGAGCTACAAGGGATAATGAAAGGCATCACATACACCACATTAACAAATTGAAAGATAAAAACCATATGATTATCTCAGTAGACGCAGAAAAAGCCTTTGACAAAATTCAACATCCATTTATGGTTAAAACTCTCCAGAAAGCAGGAATAGAAGGAACATAGCTCAACATAATAAAAGCTATATATGACAAACCCACAGCAAGCACTACCCTCAATGGTGAAAAATTGAAAGCATTTCCCCTGAAATCAGGAACAAGACAAGGGTGCCCACTCTCACCACTCCTATTCAACATAGTTTTGGAAGTGTTGGCCACAGCAATCAGGGCAGAAAAAGAAGTAAAAGGAATCCAGATAGGAAAAGAAGAAGTGAAACTCTCGCTGTTTGCAGATGACATGATCCTCTACATAGAAAACCCTAAAGACTCTACCAGAAAATTACTAGAGCTAATCAACGAATATAGTAAAGTGGCAGGATATAAAATTAACACACAGAAATCTCTTGCATTCCTATACACTAACAATGAGAAAACAGAAAGAGAAATTAAGGACACAATACCATTCACCATTGCAACAAAAAGAATAAAATACTTAGGAGTATATCTACCTAAAGAAACAAAAGACTTATGCATAGAAAACTATAAATCACTGATGAAAGAAATCAAAGAGGACACAAACAGATGGAGAAATATACCATGTTCATGGATTGGAAGAATCAATATTGTCAAAATGGCTATACTACCCAAAGCAATCTATAGATTCAAGGCAATCCCTATCAAGCTACCAATGGTATTTTTCACAGAACTAGAACAAATAATTTCACAATTTGTATGGAAATACAGAAAACCTCTAATAGCCAAAGTAATCTTGAGAAAGAAGAATGGAACTGGAGGAATCAACCTGCCTGACTTCAGACTCTACTACAAAGCCACAGTCATCAAGACAGTATGGTGTTGGCACAAAGACAGAAATATAGATCAATGGAACAGAATAGAAAGCCCAGAGATAAATCCACGAACCTATGGTCACCTTATCTTCGACAAAGGAGGCAAGGATATACAATGGAAAAAAGACAACCTCTTTAACAAGTGGTGTTGGGAAAACTGGTCAACCACTTGTAAAAGAATGAAAGTAGAACACTTTCTAACACCATACACAAAAATAAACTCAAAATGGATTAAAGATCTAAATGTAAGACCAGAAACTATCAAACTCCTAGAGGAGAACATAGGCAAAACACTCTCCGACATAAATCACAGCAGGATCCTCTATGACCCACATCCCAGAATTTTAGAAACAAAAGCAAAAATAAACAAATGGGACCTAATGAAACTTAAAAGCTTTTGCACAACAAAGGAAACTATAAGCAAGGTGAAAAGACAGCCCTCAGATTGGGAGAAAATAATAGCAAACGAAGCAACAGACAAAGGATTAATCTCAAATATATACAAGCAACTCCTCCAGCTCAACTCCAGAAAAATAAATGACCCAATCAAAAAGTGGGCCAAAGAACTAAACAGACATTTCTCCAAGGAAGACATACAGATGGCTAAAAAACACATGAAAAGATGCTCAACATCACTTATTATCAGAGAAATGCAAATCAAAACCACAATGGGGTACCATTACACGCCAGTCAGGATGGCTGCTATCCAAAAGTCTACAAGCAATAAATGCTGGAGAGGGCGTGGAGAAAAGGGAACCCTCTTACACTGTTGGTGGGAATGCAAACTAGTAAAGCTGCTATGGAAAACAGTGTGGAGATTTCTTTAAAAACTGGAAATAGAACTGCCATATGACCCAGCAATCCCACTTCTGGGCATACACACTGAGGAAACCAGATCTGAAAGAGACACGTGCACCCCAATGTTCATCGCAGCACTGTTTCTCATAGCCAGGACATGGAAGCAACCTAGATGCCCATCAGCAGATGAATGGATAAGGAAGCTGTGGTACATATACACCATGGAATATTACTCAGCCATTAAAAAGAATTCATTTGAATCAGTTCTAATGAGATGGATGAAACTGGAGCCCATTATACAGAGTGAAGTAAGCCAGAAAGATAAAGACCATTGCTGTATACTAACACATATATATGGAATTTAGAAAGATGGTAACGATAACCCTATATGCAAAACAGAAAAAGAGACACAGATGTTTAGAACAGACTTTTGGACTCTGGGAGAAGGCGAGGGTGGGATGTTTCAAGAGAACAGCATCGAAACATGTATATTATCTAGGGTGAAACAGATCACCAGCCCAGGTTGGATGCATGAGACAAGTGCTCAGGCCTGGTGCACTGGGAAGACCCAGAGGGATAGGGTGGAGAGGGAGGTGGGAGGGGGGATCGGGATGGGGAATACATGTATATCCATGGCTGATTCATGTCAATGTATGACAAAAACCACTACAATATTGTAAAATAATTAGCCTCCAACTAGTAAAAAAAAAAAAAAAAAGGCATCACTCAATGATAAAATGGTCGTCTCTCCAAGAAGATATAATAGTACTTAATATCTATGTTTAACAACAGTATTGAGCTAGGTGAGGCAAAAATTTACAGAATTATAAAAAGAAATGGATGAATACAATAGCTTGGTTTCAGATTTCAACACCTTTCTTTTACAGAGGAACAGGCAGAAATCAATAGCAAGATGGCAATGAAAGTAAAAGTGAAAGTGTTAGTCATCCCATTGTGTCCAAATCTTTGCGACTCCATGGACTGTAGCTCTCTGTCCATGGAATTCTCTGGGCCAGAATACTGGAGTGGTTGCCATTCCCTTCTCCAGGGGATCTTCCCAAACCAGGGATTGAATCTGAATCTCCCACATTGCAGGTGGATCCTTTACCATCCGAGCCACCAGGGAAGCCCAAGATGGCAACAGCAATACTTAAAAAAAAAAAAAAAAAAAAAAAACTTGACAAAATAAATGATGCTAGCATCTGATAATCATGAAACTGCAGTTTCCTTATCAGGGAATTAAAAAGAACAATGAGCATCATCCATTCTCAAATGGCTCCAAATCGTATAAAGATAGAAAATGCCAAGTATTGATAATAATGCAAAAGCAGTAGAATTCTCATAAACTGCAGCCAGGAGTATAAATTGGTACAACCACTTCCACTTTAGAAAATTCTTTGCAACTATCTACATAAACAGATGCTGGCACATCTTAAGAGCCAGCTGCTGCTGCTAAGTTGCATCAGTCATGCCCGACTCTGTGCAACCCCATAGACAGCAGCCCACCAGGCTCCGCCGTACCTGGGATTCTCCAGGCAATAATACTGGAGTGGGTTGCCATTTCCTTCTCCAACGCATGAAAGGGAAAATAAAAGTGAAGTTGCTCTGTTATGTCCGACTCTTCGCAACCCCATGGACTGTAGCCCACCAGGCTCTTCGGTCCATGGGATTCTCCAGGCAAGAGTACTTGAGTGGGTTGCCATTGCCTTCTCCCTTAAGAGCCAGATATACAGCCAAATATATAAATATATATATGAAAATGTCTGTAACCCAAAGAAACATGCAAATATGTTCACAGCAACACCATTCTTAATAATTCCTAACAGGAAAAAAAATAAAATGTTAATTAATAAATTGATGTATAAGTAATTTGAGGATTCAAATACTGTACCACAATAAGAATAAAGTCAATGACATAGAATTAGGAGAATGAATCTCACAAATACATTGTCAGGTAAAATAAGTCACATATATTATACTTTCACTAACAAGAATCTCAGTATCAGACAAAAATAATCTATGATGTTACAAGTCAGAATGTTGGTTAGACTTTGTGAATAGAAGTCACAGAAGAAGCTATAAGTGGGACTTCTTGGATTCTGGTAATGTTTTATTCTTTTATATAGATGTTGGTGGTTGAAAGACATTCCAGTCTCAACACAATCTGAAGATGACTGTGTACTTTCTATATATATGCTTTATATCAGTAACATATTTACCAATAAATGTTGGCTAATATTGCCCTCAAGAATTACACCGGGGCAGGGACCATGTCATCTACGTCTACATCTATGAGTGCTCAGTCACTTCAGTCACGTCCGACTCTGCAACCCTATGGACTGTAGCATGCCAGACTTCTCTGTCCTTGGAATTCTCCAGGCAAGACTACCAGAGTGGGTGATATCTATCTATTTATCTGTCTTCTATCCACCTGTCATCTATCTAATACTACAATACTAGCTTATATCTTTGCAAATTTACCTTTCAAACGTACCTTTCAACTTTATTATTATTATAATGTGATTTTGCAAAAAGAAAGTACTAAAATCTGACACTGAATGATTATGAAAAATAAGTTATTTTTAGATGATTAATATAACAGCTTAATTTAAGCAAAATACACCCCTATTTAATTGTCTTAAAATATCATCTTTATTTTATCTTCCTTCAAGGCTACAGTTATGCCTATTCTATGATTACAGATTCATACATAATAAATCAGCCATCCACTAGGAACTAACTTGAAGATCAATAATTCTTATTTTTATTTTGTAGTTATTCATAATTCCAAAAAATATACTAAAAAGAAATTAGCCTTTTCCTAATAATCTCATTTATAGTAAAAGTGAAAATTGCTCAATTGTGTAAGTCTCTGAGACCCCCATTGACTGTACAGTCCATGGACTTCTCCAGTGCAGAATACTGGAGTGGAGTGGGTAGCCATTCCCTTCTCCATGGGATCTTTCCAATCCAGGGATTGAACCCAGGTCTCCCACAATGCAGGCAGATTCTTTACCAGCTGAGCCGCCAGGGAAGCACAAGAAAAAATATAGTCATAAAAGGAAGCTATTTAAATTTCAATTTTTCCCAATGTTAATTAATTTTTAGGTTTACTTTGGTTAAAAAGTTCAGAAATTTTTCACAAATATCATATTGTTTGATATTAAAAATACAAGTGTTTATTGAATTTCCATAACTAGTACTCAAAAAGAGAATCTCTAATGATGACAATGGTATCAGAAAAAGACCCCATGGGTCTACTTGGAAAGACTTTTAAAAGCAATGAATTTTTAAACAAAATTAAAAGCACTATTTCCCAAGAGTAGAACATTATTGGGAGAGTAAATATACTAAGAATTAGGAGATTAAAACCCTCAACATAATTTAATATCTTACTCTTTTTCTTACCACAAAATATTATTTGTTTCAATATGGGAATTATATAATTACAATCATCTACTTATGTTGTCTTTTTTACTTATCTTACTATAAAATCCTTACTCATAATTAAACACTGCCTGGCACATGGTAGAAATAATTGTGAACCAAATCTGTGGATGTTTTACTTATTATTTAGAAATCTTTATTTAAAAATACTTAACATTTTTGAAAACCTCTTGAAGAAAATGGAGCAGAGCCAGCACATATAAATTTTAGAGCTATCAGGAGTCCTAGAAATCACGTAGATGCACTATGTCACTACATAAATGAGGTATCTAGAACCGAGGGAAGTTTTACTAACTCCCTATGGCACAAGAAATGGAGCTGGACTGGTTTTGACCCTTTTGACTTAAGAATCTTGCAACCATTTCAAATATCATGTTGGCTTTCCAGTACTCTAGACTTGTTTCTGAAACTTTGCTTGCCTTAATCAACATAATTCATTCTCTCTCTGACTTTCTTTCTCTCACTCTAGCAATAAAGTTATAACAAAGCACAATTTAATGGATCTGGATTGAAGTACAAGTCAATTAGAATAATGTAATATCTTGGGTCATTCTCATGAGCAATAAATATTGCTATGAATGTACTGGTTAATATAATTTTGATGGAAAGCCAAGTGAGTTAGCTATTATTATAAGTATTAATTCATTAATGCCTTGAAAGATAACCCTCCATATATTCTTAAATTACTCTTCCCCAGGCTTCTAAAAAGTAAAATACAAGTGTTGATTACTTTCTGTGTATGTGTGCTAAGTTGCTTCAATCATGTCAGACTCTTTCAGACCCTATGGTCTGTATCCTTCCAGGCTTCTTTGTCCATGCGATTCTCCAGGCAAGAATACTGGAGTGGGTTGCCATTTCCTTCTCCATCACTTTGCCCACAAAGGTCCATGTAGTCAAAGTTCTAGTTTTTCCAGTAGTCATGTATGGATGGGAGAGGCAGAGCATAAAGAAATCTGAGTGCAAAAGAATTGATGCTTTTGAACTGTGATGCTGGAGAAGATGCTTGAGAGTATCTTGGACTGCAAGGAGATCAAACCAGTCAATCCTAAAGGAAATCAATCCTGAATATTCACTGGAAGGACTGATACTAGAGCTGAAACTCTAATACTTTGGCCACCTGATGCAAAGAACTGACTCATCAGAAAAGATCCTGATGCTAGAAAAGATTGGAGGCAGAAGTGGGGAACAGAGGATGAGATGGTTGGATGGCATCACCAACTCAATGGACATGAGTTTGAGAAAACTCTGGGAGATGGTGAAGGACAGGGAAGCCTGGTGTGCTGCAGTCAATGGAGTCACAGAGCCAGACACGACTTAGCAACTGAACAACAAGAAATGAGAAACAATGGAGAAAATGTATGTGAAATAAAGTATTAAGTACCAAGAATCCACCTGATAATGCAGGAGACCCAAGAGACATGGGTTCAATCACAGGGTTGGGAAGATACCAGTAGTAGAGAATGACAATCCACTCCAGTATTCTTGCCTGGAAAGCTCTATGGACAGAGGAGCCTGGTGGGCTATAGTTCATGGGGTTGCAAAGAGTCAGACAAAACTGAGCACAAACACAGCACAAACATTTAATACAAAAGACATGGCACACATTTAATTGAGGGACAAAATAGAGTATATATTCTTGGAGAGTATCTGCTTCAGTGTGGTTCCCGTTTGTACTTGCTGTTATGAGTCTAGGCATGGCTACAATGATTGACCTATTTTTCATGCCCTACAAATTATCCTCTTTCAAAATAATACACATGTACAGGACCCACAAACACCCACATGGAAACCTGTTGAGAAAGACTTTGCTTGCCCCTTGAGCACACATTAAAATTCAAAATTGCACAGGAAGCTAGAAGAGAGTTTTCTCAGGTTCCTAAAGTTTCTATTTAGTGTGATGTGGAATATGGTGAACTGGAAACAATTTATTTGGAACAAGTCCAAGCAACATCAGGACGCCCTTATGCTTAAACCATGGTTACCATGGAATTTAAATGTCTGGCACTTGATTGGTCTTGGGCAGGCCAAATCTATAAGCTCATTCCTACAGATGCTATTTTGATATATTTTAAAATAACACAAAGCTTAAAATCACAGCAATTTCAAGAAAACTCTATAGCAAAAAACAAAACAAAAAAAGCTTTCATTAGATTTCTAACTATATGTATATATATTTATAAAACTGACATTTTTTTAAATGTTACATATTGATAGCTATAACTGACTACCTTCCATAAATGGTTAACGTGTACCTCATTGTATGAAGGTTAAAGGGATATTGCTACTTAACTGTAGTTGGCTGAGTTTTCTGATGTATTCAATATTAAAGGGAAAGCATAAAACCTCACTGCCACAGGGCAGTTACAAACAGTGGACACAGACTGCAACCCAACTCAGGACTGTTATCTGCCGTCTGCATTCTGGCAAGAGTTATTAGGTCACCACTGCACATGTTGCTGTTACTGTAAGCTTGAATGCCATGTCCCCCAGACCTGAGAAATTACATTTTAGGGAACTCAGGAGCCAGAGGTTCTTTTCTGTTGCTTCACATAAAAAAAAATGTAATCTAAAACAGCATTTATTACATTTTTTAAAGAAATGAAACAGAAGAGATAAAATACTAAGAATGGTTTTTTTATTGTTTATTTTATGATTTGCAATCTCATTGGCTTTTAGTCATTATAGCTACTTAAAATTATCACAGATTTTAAAATGCAAAGGCAATTTCAGAATTCAAGTACTATTTTTTTTTTGGAGTTGGTGGAAATCATCACATAAAACTAATAGTATTTGTAATCATTTTTGACAATGATGTTGTCGGCTAGCCTACATAAGTGAAAATATAAAGTAACAGTTATAAGAAAAGCTACACTGAGTATAACGGCATCATTGAAAAAATGGGATTAAAAGTCTTCAGCCCATTTTGCCACTCCCTTGGAGATGGTAATCTCTAATTACAAAAGAACACACACACACACGTGGTATGCTCCCTCTGGTCTTTCTCATTCATTTCTCAAATAATTTCTGTACTTCTTCATCCAATCACTCCAAGCCACTCTATCTTGATATGTTTTCTCTCTTCTTTGATGTAGTAAGCAAAGAAGCACTTAGACTGAATATACCAAAGATGTTATAGACGCTACGACTGAGCAAATGCCAGAGTTCACAAACAAAATTTCCTGCCAGGACTAGTGAGCAAAGGATAACACCAAGGAGAGCCACTCACTCCATTAATTCCTGTTATATAATTTATTTGATCAGTATATTTCTATGTCTACCCAATCTGCCCAATTGGTCCTCACCTGAAGTCTCAGTCAAGCAGTTAACTGTGAGCCGATGCTTCAAATTATATAAACATTTACCAACTGAATTATCTATTTTGCTTCCTTTTGACACTTTAGCTAAAAATGTGCAGATGCAAATGTCAAGTGCTGAAGGAAAAGCACCCATCACCGTACTGAGGATGATGGCAGCTGAATCAAAGGTCCTGCCAGTCCACTGTGGCTGGGAGGGCACATGAAGCACACCCCGGGACAATCTGTCACTGTCAAAACGCCAACTGCAAATGCTCTGCCATACTAGGATACTAACGTAGCGCACCTGGATAAAATAGGCTTATTCTGTAATTCAAATTGAGTAAAACTATTTCATTATTATTATTTTTAATTTTCTCCTTCAATTATGGAGTCAGTAGAGTAGATCACAACATTTCCCACAGCTCCCACTATTTTTTCAGAAAAAAAGACTTGCACTAAAATTTTCTTCTAACTCCTCTGAAATTCCACGTTTAATATGACTGTTCTGAACTGCTTATTAAAACATTCCTATTGCTTCTGATTAGAATGGAAAAATTTTTATCACAGTCTTTTGAAGTTTAAGAAGTATTGAATATTTCTGAATTCCTTAAGCATATCAAAAGTTTCTGACTTTAGTTATCTTATTATACTAGGACAACTAATGCCTGTGCACAGACTGGCTAAACTTTCATACTGAGACTGTCATATTCTTCCATTTGTCATCCAATTAAACAAGCGCCCACAGAACTGATAAGTGCACATTAAAACTCAACAGTCTCAGGAGTAATTAGAGAGACAGAAGTGGATTTCTTGTTTCAGTTGGCCATTACAGAAATGGTTCTGCTGTCATTTCTTTCTTCCTTCCTTTTTTTTCCCCCTCAAAAAAAAAAAATAAATTGGCTTGCTCACACACACAAAAGTTATGACAAATTCAAATTCTTTAGCAACTGATTATCACTAAAAGTTAACACTAAGTTGACTTCAAATGAATTTAAAAATTGTGTAAGAGAAAGTGGAATCATAGTTCACATCATGATAAGCAGTTGCATTATTAAATTCTTGCATTATTAAAATTCTAGGAGCAAGAAAAAATAATAAACTGGTCAATTATGTCAGGAATATTACTCTTGTTATATTCTTGTATGTCAGTAATCATACTCTTCAGTGCTGTGGTGCTGGAGAAGACTCTTGAGAGTCCCTTGGACTGCAACAAGATCAAACCAGTCAATCCTAAAGGATATCAACCCTGAATATTCATTGGAAGGACAGATGCTGAAGCTGAAGCTCCAATACTTTGGTCACCTGATGCAAAGAGTTGACTCATTGGAAAAGGCCCTGATGCTGGGAAAGATTGAAGGCAGGAGGAGAAGGGGACAACAGAAGATGAGATGGTTGGATGGCATCACCGACTCGGTAGACATGAGTTTGTAAGCTCTGGGAGGTGGTGATGGACAGGGAAGCCTGGCGTACTGCAGTCCTTGGGGTCGCAGAGTCAGACATGACTGAGAGACAGAAGGATAACACTCTTCAGCACTGCTCTTCTCCCACTTTCTTTTTTAGTTGAAAAACTGAGGATCACAATTAAGATAATTGCTTGTCATGAAAAATTAATGGAAGCATAAACAAAAGTGACAAGGACAAAAAGTTTCATTGTTACAGTATGTGTTTGTCTATGTCCCAGAATAAATATAGGAGTGCAATAATAATAATCCAAAGTGTACTCCCACTCCAAACTCTATTTTCCTCTTCTATTACTTTTCCTGAAATCCTATCTCTGTTATATTATTTCTTCCTGACTATTTATTTCCTCCCGAAACCAGGGTACCAAAGTGACTTCTGGATCTCCAGGCCACCTCTGGGACTTCACGCAGCTTTGCTGGCAACATATCTTTGAGAGCACCCCAGGAGTCACATGTGCGGGTGTCCCCCGTGGTTTTAAGGTCCCAGAGGTGTTAACTCTGATTCGGTGGAGATGGTCTTTAGACACAAGCAGGTAATTTTCAGCTACACTAAACACTAAAATCCACTATTTTCATCAAGTAAAATCCTAAAGGAGAAGATGATTCTTCCATGGGTATACACCTTCAATTTTGTAATCTATGAACAATTACAAAGAAAATACCTGTTGACTCGTATCTCATTCATTTAATATTGTTAGGAAAAGAGTTTTTAAAAAGTGATTTATTCTAAGCCACTCAAGCTTGGCTCAAGGAATTTTTTTTGTGTGACAAAGCTTCTGTTTGAATTATTCTCTATAGAAAGAATTTCAAAATCAGAAAACAATTTAATCTGCCTTTTAGAACAAAATATAATTTCACCTTTCCTTGGCTCAGCTGAAAAACAAGTAGTCTTTTCTTGTCAACATACCGAGTGCATGGGTATTGGCCCAGGCACTATATGGGGCCTGATGAACATGTCTGACCTGCTACTTCAGCTGCACTACGTTGAGATGCTATTTTAGCTGTTTAGCTGGATTGTCTGCTCCCCCAACATTACAGTACCTTTAACTTATTGATGCAGCTATTGCGTCTCCCACTAGCAGCTCTTTTTGTCTCCTGAAAGTCTATTACTCATCTGTTATCAGTGAGGGAGTCAGATAAATAAGTTGGGTTTATCAGTTCCTGAATAGTTTCTATGGGGAATTTGGCAGATGTTTCCTTATTTAAATATATGGGATTTAGGAATGAAAATTGTGAAATCTCTTTTGACTGATTGGTCAGGAGTCTTCTCTACTTGCCTTTAAGTTTTCTGACGTAATATTGTTTAGACTATTGAAAAATGACATCCACATTTTTAAAAGTTATATACTTCAAATGGCAAATATCAATCTTATGCTTAACCCTTTTGTTATGCTAGACTCAAATATAGAGGATGAAGCAATTAGGTTACTGGAAAGGGGAAAAAACAAAACTACAGATAAATTAATTTCTATTCCCAGGTTTGTCACCTGTCAGTTGTGCAGCTGTAAGTAAGAAACTGCGGTGATTCCACAATGGCTTTTCCATAGATAAAGAAAAGTACTTTGCCTGAATTATCTTGGGAAAAATTAATGTTTATATGTAACATTTATGTAATTTATATAATACATACAAAGCCTAGTTAATTTCTATGCAAATACAGGTTTTTGTCATCAAAATAAGAACTAGAGATTCCAAACTGTACTTCTCCTATTAGTCAAGTTTCTGTTAACAAGGTGATAAATTTCCTAGATAATAGAAACTGTGTATTTGTCCTTGCTGATGGAGCTCATAGGTGAATTGCACATAAGAATTGCCCTTGACATATGTGATTACTCAATATATAAGACTTTCTAAGAAAAATATTCCATAGATAGAAAAGAGATCTCAAGAGAGATCTATATCTGTCCATATGTACAAATATATTTTTGTGCAACATCTGAAAATGTAGATCAAACTAATTGACATAATTTTAAAGAAAATTACATATTTTTAACTTAAAGCCATCAAAAAATAAAAAGATGAGCCATATAGAAATACCTGTACAATTATGATACAATACTAATAATTGAAATCATTTTCACTATAATATGAAAATCATATTCCACAAAACTCTATTCCACAATGTTTCCTACAATTTAAGATGAAATCTTTTGAATATTTTCATTTTCTCACAATTTGTTCTACATCTTTCCTTGACTGAATAATACCTAGGAAATACTAGTTCGTTTGTTTGTTTTTTTCATTTTCCAATTAAATGCAAGACTTTTGTGAACTTTTCCCTGAAGTTTTTATAGTTCTATACTGACTTAAGAATTTATTTTGCATTATGACCTATGGACAGAGGTTCACAACATTATACAGAATACAGTGATCAAAACCATCCCCAAGAAAACGATATGCAAAAAGGCAAATGGTTGTCTGTGGAGACTTTACAAACAGCTGAGAAAAGAAGAGAAGTGAAAGGCAAAGGAGAAAAGAAAGATCTATCCATCTAAATGCAGAGTTCCAAGGAACAGCAAGGAGAGATTAAAGAAAAAGCCTTCCTAGGTGAGGAATGCAAATAAATAGAAGAAAGCAACAGAATGGGACAGACTAGAGGTCTCTACAAGAAAATTAAAGATACCAAGGAGACATTTCATGTAAAGATGGGCACACTAAAGGACAGAAATGGTATGGACCTAACAGAAGCAGAAGATATTAAGAAGAGGTGGCAAGATTACACAGAAGAACTACATTAAAAAAAAAAAAAGATCTTCATGACCCAGATAACCACAATGGTGTGATCACTAACCTAGAGCCAGACATCCTGGAATGTGAAGTCAAGTGGGCCTCAGGAAACATTACTAGGAACAAAGCTAGTGGAGGTGATGGAATTCCAGTTGAGCTATTTCAAATCCTAAAAGATGATGCTGTGAAAGTGCTGTACTCAATATGCCAGCAGATCTGGAAAACTCAGCAGTGGCCACAGGACTGGAAAAGGACAGTTTTCATTCTAATTCCCAAAGAAAGGCATTGCCAAAGAATGTGCAAACTACCACACAATTGCACTCATTCCGCATGCTAGAAAAGCAATGCTCAAAATTCTCCATGCTAGGATTCAAAGGTATGTGAACTGAGAAATTTCAGATGTTAAAGCCAGATTTAGTAAAGGCACAGGAATCAGAGATCAAATTGCCAGCATCCACTGAACCATAGAAAAAGCAAGAGAATTCCAGAAGAACATCTATTTCTGCTACATTGACTACACAAAGCCTTTGTGATATCACAGCAAACTGTGGAAAATTCTCCAAGAGATGGGAATACTAGACCACCTTACCCACTCCTGAGAAATCTGTACACAGGTCAAGAAGCAACAGTTAAATTCAGACATTGAACAACAGACTCGTTCAAAATTGGGAAAGGAGTTCCTTAAGGTTGTATATTGTCACCTTGATTATTTAACTTATATGCAGAGTACATCAAGCAAAATGCCAGACTGGATGAAGCATAAGCTGTTATCAAGATTGCCAGGAGAAATATCAATAACCTCACATATGCAGATGACACCACACTTTGGCAGAAAGTGAAGAGGAACTAAAGAACCTCTTGATAAAAGTGAAAGATGAGAGTGAAAAGCTGGCTTAAAACTCAACATTAAAAAATTAAGATCATGGCATCCAGTCCCATCACTTCATGGCAAATAGATGGGGAAACAATAGAAACGGTGAGAGACTTTATTTTGGGAGGTGCTCAAAAATCACTGCAGATGGTGACTGACGCCGTGGAATTAAAAGACATTTGCTCCTTGGAAGAAAAGTTATGACCAACCTAGACAGCAAATTAAAAAGCAGAGACATTACTTTTCCAAGAAAGGTCCATCTAGTCAAAACTACGGTTTTTCCAGTGGTCATCTATGGATGTGAGAGTTGGACTATAAAGAAATCTGAGCATCGAATAATTGATGCTTTTAAACTGTAATGTTGGAGAAGACTCTTGAGAGTCCCTTGGACTGTAAGAAGATCAAACCAGTCAATACTAATGGAAGTTAGTCCTGAATATTCATTGGAAGGACTGATGCTGAAGCTCCAATACTTTGGCCACCTGATGCGAAGAGCTGATTCATTAGAAAAGGCCCTAGTGCTAGGAAAGATTGAAGGCAGGAGAAGGAGATGACAGAGTATCAGATGGTTGAATGCATCACCGACTCAGTGGACATGAGTTTGAGCAAACTCAAGGAAATAGTGAAGGACATAGAAGTCTGGCGTGCTGCAAGTCCATGGGGTCACAAAGAGTCGGACATGGCTGGGTGACTGAACTGATCTGAATGGATGTGATTTATGTTCTAAAAAACCATGATTTAGAAATTTTGTATTTTTAATAAGACTGTATCAGTTTACATTTAGATTGACCTCTTTTACTACACATGCACACACACATTTTGTGAATAAACCACACTGACTCCATTTTTTCAGCTCTGTCTTAGGCCTGCTGTCCTACCCCCTTTTCTTTCTACATGACTGAGCTTTAACCTAACTCACAATAGATGCACCCAAGCCACATAAGTTCCCAATCAATTTTTACCCTTGCTTGTCCATTATAAAAATTGGCGGAGTGCTTTTTTGCTGAGGCAGATGGTAAGGTCATGAGATCTTCAGGGATTTGCAAAAACTCTGTTCTTATAGCTACAGACATGTTTCTCCCTTGGTAGTCAAATTCTGTTTTTCAATTTGGCCCCTTGCAACCTTTCTATATTCCTTTCAAAACCATGGAGTGCAGCTGAGCATACTCTGGATCACCATTTGCCCAGTCCTACCTGTACATACATTACCTGCAATAAACTTCATATTGCACATTATAAAGCTGCTTGCTTCATTTTTCATTCTCAAAGTTCCCTCTCAGTTCAAAGGGTATTGTTAAGTATCTTTGGCTTTCAATACAGATACACATTTATATATTTTGAGATCCATAACTTAACTACTTAAAATTTTCATCTTTCCTATCCTGCATTCTCTGGTCTTAACACTTATTATTTGGTTAGAATATTTTTTTTAAAATATTACCTTCAGATTGAGTGAATGAATGATATATTTGCTCAGTTTTTGAATATTCATTAAATCTTTCTTTTATCATTCATTACAAGTAAAATCAGTTTTCATAGTTATTTTATATTATTTGAGTTATATACAATGAGTTGAAGTTGCTTTACTTCTGTAAATTATAAACTTTATTCCTGTTTTTTATACTGTTTTTTATTTTTGTGAAATGTCTATACTTTCAAAATGTTATACCTCTAGGATACAGTATCTATATTTCATCCTAATTTCAGTTCTTAGTAATTTTCTTTGTATTTCTTTTTTTTTTTAGATTTGAAACATACCTTCTGTTAATTTTTTATTTGTAACCATTCTCCATTAATATATTTAATCTCAATCTCAAAGTATTTGGGGTTGTATTTTCCAAGTTTTCAAGAATTTTCTCTATCATCTCTATTTTTTCAGAGGCTTACAATGATTGCACTCTATGGTTTATTTTTCTGATCTGGCTCTGTTTATCTAGACTGATATTTTTTCCTCTCTTTACTTACTGGGACTTGTTCAGCTGCTAGAATATTAGAATACTTTATTGGCAGTAATTCTGAGAAATGAAGACTGTGCCATGTAGCTGTCACCTCAAATAGAACAACCGTCGCCTATTCACAGTCTCTGCTCTGCTGTGAAGATTTAGTTTCTTTACTCTGAGGAGCTTTACATGCCCTAGGTAGGAAAACTTGACCAGTTTTTCAACCATTCTTCAGCTCCTAAGAGTCAGGGGAACAAAGCTAAACTCATATGGTGCTAGGTGTCATTTGAGTGCTAAAATCTCCTTGGTAACAATAAGATTCTAATTCCCAAAATTAAGACTTTCAGAAGCTGGTTCTCAGGTTTGCAGTAATCTCAGGGGGAAGAAAATGCTTCAAATAATTCTCATGATTATATTGCCCAGGGCCTGTTTTCCTCTGGGCACCTAAACGTATCTGGTTCAGGAGGTTTGGATGGTTGGCAATGGGAGGTGGGGATAGAAGAAAGTCAATCCTCTCTTTAGCCTGCAGTCTTTCCAGAATGCCCCTTTTATCTGTCAAACCGATAAACTCCCTGTGATTGACCTAATTCACTTTCATCTCTTCATTTATTACCTACATATTGGTGATTTTCACATATTTTCTCCTTGTTTGATTCTTTCTTGCACTTCAGGACTCATCATTGCAACCATCTTCTAGATGCTGTTATTTGTTTTTTCACTAGTACCTCATAAAATTTTTGTCACAGACTAAACTTATTATCTCTGTTTCTATAAAACCCATATTATCTCTGTCCAGTCAAATTAATGGAAACACCATATCCACCAAATCTCTCAAGCGTTTATCTTCTCCAGCTTTTTCCTTTGGGCCTAACACTGGTTAGTATGCAATAATGTAAATTATATTTTCCCAAACCCCACACATTTCTCTATTGCTACTGTATGAGTTAAGACTTTTATCCGCTCTTCCATTATTTACTGTAATAACATCCTAATTTACTTATATGCCATTAGACTTTTCTGATCTAATAAGCTCTCCATTATGTTTCTGAGTTACAATGTTAACAGATTTCTCATATAACAACAACAAAATTATTGATATGTCAAAACATTGCTACAGACCCCCAACTGCCTCCCGACTGGATTCTTGCTTTCTTCAAACATTTTGATAACTACCTGAAAATAATTCTACACTCAATTTGTTGGTGTTAAAAGCTACTTTATTTTCATTTATTCTCAGTGGTTTATGTGTCTGCTACAATGGCTTGGTTTGGTTAACAATGAGCTCAAGCCCTCTCTGAAAGTGAAAGTTGCTCAGTCTAGTCTGATTCTTTGTGACCCCATGAACTGTATAGTCCATGGACTTCTCCAGTCTGGAGAAGTAGCTGTTGGAACAGGTAGCTATCCCCTTATCCAGGGGATCTTCTCAACCCAGGGATCAAACCCAGGCCTCCCGCATTGCAGACGGATTCTTTACCAGCTGAGCCACAAGGGAAACCCAAGTATACTGGAGTGCATAGCCTATCCCTTCTCCAGCGGATCTTCCCCACCCAGGAGTCCAACTGGGGTCTCCTGCATTGTAGGCGGATTCTTTACCAGCTGAGCTAAAAGGGGAGCTCAAGCTCACTCTACAAGTGTAGATTTTCACAGAGAAAATCTTTCACATGACAATGGTGGAAACACAAGAAGGGAAATCTAACCACAAAAATACACATTTTGAGCCTATGTGTCATGTCCACTAACATTTCATTGACCAAAATCACATGACCAAGGCCAATGCTGAAAGACAGAAAAAAATGTTTCCTATATGCTATCAGAGAAATCATAAACTCATTTGGCAAAAGGTGTGCCAAAAGGCATGTGCAAATAATGGGGTAAAGCTAAAGGCATGGGTAAGGAACTGGGACAAAAATAACTCAATCTATGTCATTATCCTACCTTGGTAAACACTGCTCTTCACAAATTAGTCACAGACTTCTTCAGACACACAAAAATTCTCCATAATTCTTTAGCATGGCAAACCCTTTTATATTTAAAGCCTTTGTCTTCTGTCTAGATTTTCCGTTCTGTGATACCGCCCTACTGTTTATCCTTCAAGACCCAGATCAGATATTTTGGGACATTCTTATCAATTCTCTTAGACAAGAATCAATGAATGTCCTTGCAGTAAATTTACTTTTGCTGTATTGCCTTTCTCAGTCCAGATATCTGCCTCCCCAGACTAAATCTGCCAAGGCTAACAATCATGTTATTTTCATTTATTTACCTAGCAGTAAATACCTAGCAGTGCTGACCACATCACAGATATTAAATGAACATTCACCAAAGAAGCAAATTAATTAGGTAATTTGTAAACTTATGAATAACTTTACACTGATATAGGGTACTGGACATTATATCTAGTCATGACAGGATCACATATTATGCATATGTTTTGCTTTAATTTCCAAATCTATTAATTCAATCAAGATAAATTTTTTTGACTAATCTTATTAAAATAAAAATTTAACTATTAGATGCCTCAAATTAAACTGAAAAGATAATTGTATGTATTAAAAATAAAAGAAATTATATTAAACATTTATCTCCTTTTTAGGACATAATTTTCTCTGAGCATATCATTTTCGATGAGATTTTTCAAACTTTTTCATGGACCAAAGGTGAACTTGTCTGAGAGTTTGAACTAAATTGCTTTAGCCATTTTTGAGTTATGTGAAGGTGAGAGTACATTTTTCATGCACCTAACTAAAATAGGCTCCAACCTTTTCTACTTACATAAGTCACAAATGACAAATGCTATATATTTTAAAGTTGACAGAATTATTATATTTCTCAAAGAAACCTTTAAATTTAAAAGAAAATATCTAGTCATTTTTAAGTTGACAAAAATTTCCGTGTACGTGTCTGAAGATTGCTAACAGAGGATGGTAGTTTAAAAGTAAGGAAAATATAATTAAGGTCAACTCAGATTTCTGTCTAGATTAGATAGGAAAAAAGATATAGGACAAATATCAAATTAGTGTAGCATTTCAGGGCAGAAATGGTAGGAAGTTAATGCACTTTAAAGTGCACTTTAAAATGTAAAAGTAATTTAACCTCAACCTTTTACAATCCAGCTGGAGGGAAATGCAGTGATCTGAAATATAAATTCTTTGCCCAGCACATTCTCGAGTGAGATTTGATCACTTAAACTTTGAGCTCCTCTTAAGCAGTGCAATGGGGAAAATATCCATTATCAAGTGGCATAAAATAAATTCGGTATTATATGTCACATCACAAATCCCTTTTTAAAACTAGCTTAGTCTTTTTCAATTCCCTGGACAAAACTGTTAAACTTTAAAGGTGAAAAAAAAATGATATATGTTTAGAATATTAAAGCAGGAAAATGCAATATCTTTCTTTAACTTCACATTTATATCAATGACATGCCATACTTTCATAATCATTTGCACTCTAGCTCACCAAGATGGCTTTGAATCTCTGTTCATTTCCTTTCTAGTTTTCACCAATTTGCTCAGCTTGTCCTTTGTATAGCTACTCAAGTCCGTGATGAAATGGCTGAATAGGAAAAGGTCAAAGGCATTGCATCATTCAATTCAAGAGACTACTCCCTATGGCATCACTGATTCAATGGACATGAGTTTAAGCAGACTCTAGGAGATGGTGAAGGACAGGAAAGACTTGCGTGCTGCAGTCCATGGGGTCACAAGGAGTAGGACATGACTGAGCGACAGAACAACCCCCTACAGAGCCATAGATGTAATAGGAAATAAGTCCTTTAAGTGTTGAACAACTTTGTAAGTTGGTTCAAGAAACCACTGTGGCGGATTTATCTTGAGATACTATGCAGGCTACATTAGAAAGGCAGTAAGACAAAGCCAGGGAGAGTAGCTGAGAAGTTTACAATGGGAAGTGCCTCAGCTGGATTCCTATCACAAATGGATGGAAACCAAAAAGATGTTCAGAACTCATTGCTTGATTTAATACAAGTGACTAACAGGGAGAATAACATACAAAAAATTCATATTTAAATTCAGAATTTGATAAAAATATGATAAACAGAGGAAAACTTTATTGGAAAAATTAGAATTGGTTTGGAAATGGGAATGGCAGTACATAGTTAGGAATTGTTGACATAGTGTTGATGGTTGATAAAATAGACACAAAACAGATGATCTCTGACATAATTTCCTATATGCTAATATTTATATTAATAAAAATGTATATCAAATACATAATTACTTATTAGTAATTCTTCCTTATAATGAGTTAAATTGACAGTAATGGGCATGGCGGTAGTTTAGTCACTAAGTCCTATCCTCCTCCTCTGACCCCATGGACTGACCCCACCAGGCTCCTCTGTTCATGGGATTCTCCTGGCAAGAATATTGGAATGGGTTGCATTTCCTTCTCCAGGGGCTCTTTCCAGACCAAGGATCAAAGGTGTATCTCCTGCACTGGCAGTCAGATTCGTTACTGCTGAGACAACAGGGAAGCCCAGTAACTGTTTTCAGTTCAGTCTCTCAATCATGTCCGACTCTGCAACCCCATGAATCGCAGCACGCCAGGCCTCCCTGTCCATCACCAGCTCCCAGAGTTTACTCAAACTCATGCCCATTGACTCGGTGATGCCATCCAACCATCTCATCCTCTGTTGTCCCCTTCTCCTCCTGCCCTCAATCTTTCCCAGCATCAGGGTCTTTTCCAATGAGTCAGCTCTTTGCATGAGGTGGCCAAAGTACTGGAGTTTCAGCTTCAGCATCAGTCCTTCCAATGAACACCCAGGACTGATCTCCTTCAGGATGGACTGGTTGGATCTCCTTGCAGTCCAAGGGACTCTCAAGAGTCTTCTCCAACACCACAGTTCAAAAGCAAGTAACTGTTCTAACAGGTCATTTATTCCCTTATACCACACTTCATACATCTAAGGCACTATTGTAAGTACAGTAAATATATTAACTCTTCTAATGTTTATGACAGCCAGATAATCTTAGTGCTATTGCTGCCTCCCTTTCACAGATGGTTAAACTGAGAGTGAAAAGAGTTTATTTAAGCTAGATCATACAATCAGTAGACGGTAGAATTGGGATTCCAGCCTAGGGCACTGTGGCTCCAGAATCAGGACTCTTCACTGCTCTGTTCCCTTGGCTCTTTCTGACATAATACGCCAAACTGAAATAGGGAGTGTGTACAGAAATGTAGAGAAAGTAAATAATAGGATATTTCTCTCAATTATTTAACTCTATCCCCAGGAATGTAATAGAAGAAACTGAGTAAAATAAGTAATGTCTAACAGTGAATGTTACCATCTATTCGTAAATAGATGAACCAAATTCAGAACAATATGGGAGAGGTAGAATAAAATTATTTTTATGTCTTTTAACTTAATATGACATTTAATGGTTATCTTTTTGAAAAATATGGAGACAGTAAAAAGATCAGTGTTTTCCAGTTGAGGAAGAGGGAAGGGATGAATTGGTGGAGCACAGAGAATTTTAGGGCAGTAGAAATATGTGTATGATCATAATAATAGATACATGCTGTTATACATGTATCCAAACCTACAGAGCATACTACAACAAGAATGAACCGTAATGTAAACTGTAGACTTCAGGTCACTATGATGTGTCAATGAAGGTTCATCATTTCAATAAATGTACCATCTGATGGAAGATGTTGATTATGGAGGAGGCTACACACATGTAGAGGCAGGGAGTATATGATAAGCATATGTTGCTCTTAATTTTATTGCATACCTAAAACTCCTCTAAAAATAAATTCTTAATTAAAAATACAACAAACAAATTTTAAGGACCTAGACAACTCATAAACCAAGCATATTTATTCCCATTCAAACTAACAGTTTCTTATTTTATTTTCCAGAGCTTTTACCAAATATAAGAAAATCAAACTAATTTTTTTTGTATTCATACACTAATGACTAAAATAAAAAGATAATTTTGAAAAAATCAAATTCATATTCACTCAATGAATGAAATTCACTCACTATTCTCTATACAAGAATAGTCAGCTATACTGTGAATAAGATTAGACAGATAGTCAATCTGCACTTAGTTTAGGAAGCTGACTTTTCCCTTCTAAGCACCTTTGTTACTGGCATCTGGTCTTTCAAAAATTCAACAGAATGCACTCAACAAATATTTGTTAAGTGTCAGTCACCAAGTACAGTACTGCATGTGTTCTATGGTGCTGCCAGCATTTCAAAGGTGAGGAGATTCTGCCAAAGAGCTTGACGTGTTAGTTACAGTGATGGGATGTCCTAGTTTATCTGTGATGTGGGCTTGATGCTTTACAAAACAGGAAGTGGGATATACTGAATTATTACATAAGAAACAAGCATTTCTATACTTTTATTTCTCTTATTTAAAAATAAGGTATTTCTAAAAGAGGATTTTGAGTTTTCTTTTTGCTTAGTAGGAGAGTTGTTATTCTGCTACTCTGAGGTAGAAGAAATATGAGGATGCTGAAATAAATATAGAGGCATACTGGGGATTCCTATGAAACTTTTCAAAGCTATTTCAGCATCCACGCGATAGTTACAGTCACTTATCTAATTTTAGCAATCTGAAACTCGGGTTGCTGCGATTTCTGATTGCTACATCATCATCAATTCTGTTCATGCTGAGTTAGGTTCATTTAATTTCAATTAGCATTTATTGAGCTCCTATCTTGTACTGAGCTCAGGGTGTAGAGATCAGAAGATAAATAAACTACCTCTTGGAATATAGCACGAGCTCAATAACTATGCGTTAAATAATTACAGCTAACACTTCATTGCACTTTTACATGCTAGGCATTGTTGTGAAAGCCTTTAAAATATTGACTCCCCTGGTGGCTCAGATGGTAAAGCATCTGTCTATATTGTGGGAGACCCGGGTTTGATCCCTGGGTCAGGAAGATACACTGGCGAAGAAAATGACAACCCACACCAGTACTCTTCCCTGGAAAATCCCATGGACGGAGGAGCCTGATGGGCTATAGTCCACAGGGTTGCAAAGAGTTGGACATGACAGAGAGACTTCACTTCACTTCAAATATTAACCCGTTTGACCCTCACAACATATCTACATAGTCCTCAATCTAGAGACAATGAACATAAGTCAAGAAGTGAGTGCATTAATTTATCCAGGTGTCATGACTAACAATCAGTGAAGCTGGGATTTACATGCAGGCATTCTGATTCTAGAATTCATATTGTTAAGTGTTTAAATAAAAGTGTGTGAGTAAGTGGCTTAATGAACAAATTTATATATTTTTAAATGACTGAAAGATACTAAATAGGGAGATCTTTGAGACATGAGTAAAATGAATCAATTTAAGATAACATGGGAAGAAAGTCCAGTCATAAAGAAAAATATGAATGATAAAATACATTGATTGTATAACCCTATGAATTCACTAATAAAAATGTTGGTTGGTTGTGAAGAAAAACCTGATTAACAAAAATATTACTTGATCAGATTTAGTGCATATTTTGCAAGGCCAATATGCTTCTGAGAAAATCTGTAATTACATGCATTTTAGTTTTAAATTGGGGGTTATCCAAAATCAAAAACGGTTCTGACAGTTCATTATATTTCTCCACATATTATGATCCTTGCTGACTCCACTCTCCCATTTTAATTTCATTATTATTTTAACCTCTATACTTGCCATTTACTCATATAAAACTACAACAAAACAAGTTTGTTATATTAAAATTATGTTCTAACTTGGAAAACGTCCTACCTGTTTTCTGATTTTCTCCATATTATAAGTAGAATTGAAATTTCAATTAACATGTAACATAAATTTCCATTTATTCCTAACTGCCTAAAAAAGGCATTCTCTGTATTCACAATGGATACATTGCATAAGGTCTTCCCTGTTGACTCAAGAGTAAAGAATCAACTTGCCAATTAAGAAGATGTGAGTTTGAGCCCTGGGTCAAGAAAATTCCCTGGAGGAGGATATGGCAACCTGCTCCAGTATTCTTGCCTGGGAAATCCCATGGACAGTGAATCTGGGTGGGGTACAGTCCAAGGGGTCACAAAAGAGCTGGACATGACTTAACAACAACATTATGTAAAGGCATCAATAAATGTTTGTTTTTCTTTTTTCTTTTCTTGCTTTATCTTTCCTTTTTTTTCCTTCTTTCCTAAAGATTGCTATATTGATGTTGTTAGAAAATATTCTATATTTTGCCCTACTATCTAGATAGAAATGTAGGTTTTTATTCCTAGCATTTGGTTGAATGTCTTGACGACTGCAAATGTTTTAATTATAGAAATATTTGATTCTGTGAAGATAACAGTTTTCCTAGACAAGATAGCAGTGATTCTTTTGGCTTTCCATAGAATCTCCCTGAGAAGAATACCTCTCTGTGTGGGATCTAAGAACCAACTATGAAGGTAATGAATGCTATCAAAGTTCTTTCCTCTGTGGCAGACCCACAAACCAAGCTTTTTACTGGCTTTTACCAAAACTGTTTCATAGGAAATTGTATAAGCATCAATGGATTTAGAAAACAGCACCTTGCAGGAGATTATTTCTAAAATTATCTAACAATTTTCTGAAAATCTATTTCTTTCCCTAATCTATGACTTAAATCCTCTTGTTTTTATACTACTGGAAATTTGAATGGTATCAAATTTTTAGGTGTGGTTATAATAGAGTAAGCATTTTGAAAGAGTCTGATTTTATATAATATAATATTATATATGTGTATAAATACATACACACATGCGTGCAGGGAGCTCAAATATTTGCATTGTCTAGGTGGTTTTTCAGACCTATCTTTAGTTTTTCTGCTGACACCTGCCAGAGTAACTAATTCAAGCAATCCTGGTAGGTAGTCATCATGGGTTTAGTGAAATAGAAGGACCCTTTTATGAGGATATCACTTGACATTTGCTCTTTATATTCCTCTGGGGGCTGCACGTTTAATTTATATGTGGGAAGAATGGAGTTCAAGATTTATTGATTTAAAGTATTGCTCTTGAGAGCCTAACAATTGTCTAACAATCCAACTTAGAGTTCTAAAAGATAGATATGATCCCTGACACAACGCTGTTGATTTGTGCCTCCTCTCTCTAAATAAAGTTAAATAACAAAGATTTGCATAAGTTTAGTGATCTAATATCAGTAACTACATTGAAACAAAACAAAAATCAAAACAGCCTTGTTTTCCTGGATAAAAGCAGGACAATTGTGATCAACATGTATTATGTTTTAAAGAGTGTCATCTAATTGTTTTTCATGGAGGAGGTAATATCCCAGGCAATAAAACAGACTTCCTGATGGGATCTCAAAAGAGTCAGATGTGACTTAGGGATGAACCAAGAAGAAGAATAAGCACAGTGGTCCCAATAAATACAGTGTTACTTTAAACATCCTGAGAAACTGGTTTTATTTTCACACTAAGAAAGATGCTCTGGATATTACTAAAAGAGAAAGTGCATTTTATTTTGCCTAATGTTTCACTGGCAGGAATTTTACTAGGATATCTCTCATGCCCTCTCTTAACCCAACTTCCTCCCACATTCAATAGCTTTCATCAAAGATAAAAGAATACCTGATTAGTGATATTGAAGGATGGGATTATGCATTCTCTACTTTGCTCCTTCTGAAATACCACTTGGACAGATCTATCAGAGGAGCTATATTCCTGTTTTCATAGGTTAAGGTTATAGGAGTGGCTCTGCCCCAGGGAGAATGCTAGGTATTTAACTGGGAGTGAACTGTTCAAAAGCCTGTTGTGTCTACAGTTTTCCAAAATGCCTAGAAATAGAGCTTATATTTTAAATCCAGTTTTGATGACTTCTATGAGTACATCTTAATTGGTTCTAAAGTCTTTAAGGTTGGGCAGGGGGTGGGGGAAGTATGATGTTAGAGCTCATGAGCTTCAAAAGGAATAATGCTAGAAATGGTATGGAGTATAAAATAAAAACCTAGATTGTCTTAATAATTTCCAAGAAGTTTCTTTGATCTCATATGAGAAAAAATGATGTGATCCAATCTAGTGTTTTGAGAAAATTTACATAATCATCAAGGGATACAGAGAAATAGAAACAAAATAGCAGAGGCTAAAAGGACGGACTTCCAACTCTAGTTAGGATGCAGAAAATCGTAAGAAACCATCATTCTCACCCTAACAATGAAAGCCAGACAAACTCAAAGTTTTTCTATTTAACTATAAGAGTACAGAGGATGCTATAAATATATTTAAATCCAGAAAATAATTTGCTTTTTCTGAGAGAAAAGAATACGAGGCTGCTTTAATCTCTGGCAGAGAGGGAAGAGGATAAATCTGCCATTGATAAAATAAAGGGAAACTAGAATTGAATGTTTAGTATCTCTGTCAGTGCCAGTATGATGGATTAAAACAAAGAAGTTCTAAAGTGAGTGTACACTCTCCCAGTCAATTGTGCCATTAGCTGTCACTGACCACGTGAATTTAGCACATGAGAAGTTAGGTGCAAAACAGCAGAGTTGAGGGGAGCAACTGTGCTTTCCTCAAGTACAAGGCTTTGGGAGAAATCCTCTGATGCATTTTTGGCCTTCACCAAGTTCAAGGCATACAATGTGAAAAGTTTGACAATAGAATAATTATTCATTTCTTAGTCTGCTTTCCTTGACTAGTGCCTGTCGTGCCCTTTGAGTCCACATTCTCTTGCTTTTTCACATATTATTGCTATTGTCAAACATCGTGTATAAAAAAGAAAAAAAAAACAGCAAAAAGAAGACTCTGTAAATAATATTTCCTCTGAAAATAAGCATACTTCTTCCTGTATTAGGTTTCTATTCTATTAGGCTGAATAGTCTAATCCGGAATTGAGGTTGACCAAAGCTTTCAAAATTTGACTTGATTTAGTGACTTCTGGCTTAAAACATTTGGAAGACAGCATCAGCATTTTCCTTTCAGAGGGACTTAGGATCTGGCCAAGAGTGAGATTCAGGAAATTAACACACTCTTCACAACCCAGCTGCCAACTTCTGAATTAACGGGAATCTCTTCCAGCTTGAAGGCTCGGCTGCTGATCTCTTGGGATCCTGCAGAATTATTTGCTTTACAGTCTTGTCCTGACTTTTTGCACACTGGGAATTCACGTTCCTCCTTTCTCCATCCACGCTTGAGAGGTCAGTGCCTGGTACTTGGTGAAAGCCTGAAAGGCTTCAACAGGCATCTTTCCTAGCTCTTTTTTACGTTGTATACCTTGAACTTGAAAGTGAAAGTCACTCAGTCGTGTCCGACTCTGTGACCCCATGGACGATTTTCCAGACAAGAATACTGGAATGAGTTGCCATTTCCTTCACCAGGGGATCTTCCTGACCCAGGGATCGAACCCAGGTCTCCCACATTTCAGGTAGACGTTTTACCATCTGAGCCACCAGAGAAGCCCAAGACTATAGAGTCTGCAGAATTCTCCAGGCCAAAATACTGGAGTGGGTAGCCTTTCCCTACGATTTTTCTAGTAGTCATGTACAGGGCGTACATAAAGAAGGCTGAGCCCTGAAAAACTGATGCTTTCAAACTGTGGTATTGGAGAAGACTCTTGAGAGTCCCTTAGACTGCAAGGAGATCAAATCAGTCAATCCTAAAAGAAATTAACCCTGAGTATTCATTGGAACAGAGAAGGCAATGGCATCCCACTCCAGTACTCTTGGCTGGAAAATCCCATGGATGGAGGAGCCTGGTAGGCTGCAGTCTGTGGGGTCGCTGAGAGTCAGACACGACTGGACGACTTCACCTTCACTTTTCACTTTCATGCGTTGGAGAAGGACATGGCAACCCACTCCAATGTCCTTGCGCCTGGAGAATCCCAGGGACAGGGGAGCCTGGTGGGCTGCCGTCTATGGGGTCACACAGAGTCGGACACAACTGAAGTGACTTCACAGCAGTATTCATTGGGAGGACTGATGCTGAAGCTGAAACTCCAATATTTGGTTAACTGATGTGAAGAGCTGACTTTTTGCAAAAGACCCTGATGCTGGGAAAGAGTGAAGGCAGGAGGAGAAGGGGAAAACAGAGGATGAGATGGTTGGATGGCATCATTAGCTCAATGGGCATGAGATTGAGCAAGCTCTGTGAGATGCTGCAGGACAGGGAAGCCTGGTGTACTATGGTCTACGGTCACAGAGTTGACACGACTGAGCAACTGAACAACCACTGGTAAGATTCTTCTCTGAAATATATTTTTCTTATATTAAGATAGCCACTCCAGTGTTAAAGTCACATATCTACTCTCATCCTTTTACTTTTAACTCACTTTCAAATTTCAAATGATTCTCCTATAGACAATGTATAGTCAAATTTTGCTTTCTTAAAAAATTCAATGTGACACTGATGTGTATTTTAACAGAATGTTTACACTATTAATATTATTAGGTTTAAGTCTATTTACTTAATATTTAGTCTCTATTTCCCATTCTGTTCTTTCTTCCCTTTTTCTTATTTTTAACTTCATTTGAATTAATTTTAAAATAATTCTATTATATTACCTTTCTGTCCTGTTAACTATAATGTTTTGTTATTTTAGTGGTTGTTTTAAGGTTCATAGTATACACACTTATCAAATTACCTTTAAATTATATTATAGAATTTTGCTGACAATATAAGAACTTTAAATTTTATACACTTGACCCTTGAACAAGAGGCAGTTAGGGTTACCAACCTCCATATGGTAGAAAATGAGTATAGCTCATAATTGGCCATCCGTCTCTATGGTTCCTCTATATAGTTAATTCCGTACCCATGGATTCAACTAACCATGGGTCATGTAGAACTGCAATATTTACTACTGAAAAAAGATCTGCTTGTAAGTAGACACTTGTAGTTCAAACCCATGTTGTTCAAGGGTCAGCTACATCCAGTACACTTCCTAATCTTTATGCTATTGTGGGCCTACTGCTTATTTATATATATGCTATAAACCTCATAATACATTGATTGTGGTTTTGTTTAAAGAAATGTTTTCTTTCAAAGAGACATAACAACAACAATAATAAAAGATAATTACCAGTGTTGGCACCATTTTCACTTTTCACTTTTCTTCATTCACTTACGTAAGTACACATTTATGTATTTAATAACTGACATTAGCGACCTTCTTGCCTGAAAAATTTATTACATCATTTCTTTCATTCAGGTTTGCCACTGAGATTCTTGCAGATTTTATACATTTGTAAATATATTTTCCATTTCTGAAACATTTTTATTAGAAAATAAGCTTTATATTGACAGAATTTTTTAGTATTTTAAAGTTCTCATCTTCACTATTTTCTTACTTGCATTGTTTTCAAGAAATCTGCTATCACCCTCAGCTCTATTCTTCTGCACCTAATGTGTCCTTTCTTTCCCCTGACCCCCTGTACCTCATGAATTTATATATAAGCATTTACAGTCTTGGTCAACCTTATATCTTAGCAAAATTACCATTTATTCTGGTTGGGAATCCTCTGATAACTAATGGAAACTAAGATATTCTTTTTAATAGTGGTTTTGAGCAATTTGTGGACTTCCCTATAGCTCAGATGGTAAAGAATCTGCCTGCAATGCAGGACATCCAGGTTCAATCCTTGGATCAGGAAGATCCCCTGGAGAAGGAAATGGCAATCCACTTCTGTATTCTTGCCTGGAGAATTCCTTGGACAGAGGAGCCTGGTGGACTACAGTCCATGGGGTCACAAATTTGAGCAATTTGATTATGAAATGAAAAGTGAGAGTGAAAGTCACTCAGTTATGTCCAACTCTTTGTGACCCCATGAACTGTAGCCTGCCAGACTCTTCTGTCCATGGAATTATCCAGGCCAGAATACTGGAATGGGTAGCCATTCCTTTCTCCAGGGGATCTTCCCAAGCCAGGGATCGAACTCAGGTCTCCTGCATTGCAGGCAGATTCCTTACCATCTGAGCCACCACAGAAGCTGATTATGAAATGCCTCAGTTCAGTTCAGTTCAGTCGCTCAGTCATGTTCAACTTTTTGCAACCCCATGGACCGCAGCATGCCAGGCCTCCCTGTCCATTACCACCAACTCCCAGCATTTACCCAAACTCATATCCATTGAGTTGATAATGCCATCCAACCATCTCATCCTCTGTTCCCTTCTCCTCCTGCCTTCAATCTTTCCTAGCCATCAGGGTCTTTTCAAATGAGTCAGCTCTTCACATCAGGTGGCCAAAGTATTGGAGTTTCAGCTTCAACATCAGTCCTTCCAATGAACACTCAAGACTGATCTCTTTTAGGATGGACTGGTGGGATCTCCTTGCAATCCAAGGGACTCTCAAGAATCTTCTCCAACACCACAGTTCAAAAGCATCAATTCTTTGGTGCTCACCTTTCTTTATAGTCCAACTCACACATCCATACCTGACTACTGGAAAAACCATAGCCTTGACTAGACAGACTGTTGTTGACAAACATTACAAATGGTAATGTCTCTACTTTTTAATATGCTGTCTAGGTTTGTCAGAACATTCTTTCCAAGGAGTAAGCATCTTTTAATTTCACAGCTGCAGTCACCACCTACAATGATTTTGGAGCCCAAATGAGATGCCTAGCTAGGTGTAATTTTCTTGACCTTTCTCATGTTTGGCATCTTTTGAGTTGCTAAGATCTGTGGGTTTTCAATATCCTAATTAATTTGGAAATTGGTCATTAACCCTTCAAATATTTTTCATTGAGTCTTTGGCAATAGATTCTAAGGTCCACTCCCAACCCATTCCTTACAGTATGCACAATCTTCTGTATCGTCCACTAAATTTAGATAGGACCTATGATTTGTTTCTTCCCTGGTGGCTCAGATGGTAAAGCATTTGGCTACAGTGTGGAAGACCCAGGTTTGATTTCTGGGTCAAGAAGATCCCCTGGAGAAGGAAGTGACAACCCACTCCAGTACTCTTGCTGGAGAATCCCATGGATGGAGGAGCCTGGTGGGCTACAGTCCATGGAGTTACAAAGAGTCAGACAGGACTCAGTGACTTCACTTTCACCTTTCACATGACTTGTTTCTAAACCTAGACTATGTAATGCATGTTATTATGTGATTACATGTCTGCAAGTCCATTACATAAGATTGTGATGTTATATTATGACTCTCTTCCTTGCTAAACCTTAAGAAACAAATTAACAAGTTGTGAACTGCCATATGGAGGAGATCACTTGGCAAATAGTTGAGAACCATCTCTCACCAACAGCCAATAAGAGGGGACCTTGACACTGACAAGGACATTATTGATATTAACAATCATGGAACCTTGGAAAAAGACCCTTCCCAAAACCCTTCCATGCAATTCTGTGGACACCTTGCTTTGAGAATTAGCTAATCCTTGCTAATCTTTCAAAAAAATAAAAAATAAGACAGTATAATGTGTTTTTTCTAAGTCTCTAAAGTAATGATAATATTACTATATAGCAATAGGTATCTAATAATTCCTTCCACTCCCAGTCTCCTCTGGGGACTCTAATTACACATATTTATGGCTGTACCAAGTCCCACAGCTCACTATTAATTGTGGGGTTTTTTTTTTTTGCATTTTGTTCTCTCTGTTTTTCATTTCAAATTGTTTATATATCTATGTCTAGATTTCACCAGTCTTTTCCCGTGCCATGTAACAGGCATTTAATTTAATCCAGTGTATTTTTTACATCACACATTATAGTATTAATCTTAATAAGTTCAATTTGGTTCTTTTTTTCTATCTTCATGTCTGTACTTTAGAAAATATGGAATGCAGTTATAATACCCATTTAAGTGTTCTGGTCTGATAAGTTTAATGTTTGTGCTCATTCTGAGTCAGTTTGAGTTGACTGAATGTTCTCTTCATTACACTTTTTTTTTGTTGTTGTTTTTTGGCCTGTTCATTGACTGGTAAACATTACTAGTATTTATCATTGTGAATCTTACTGTACTGCATGTTAGACTTTTTTTTTTTTTCTTTCCTGTATTCCAAACAAAGCATTCTTGAGCTTTGTTCTGGGATGCAATTTTCAGAAGGAATGTGATTCATTTTGGTCTTATTTTTTATTAATTTTTGAGGTGAGTCTAGAGAAGAATTCAATTGAGTCAATTGAGTTATTTATTCCCCACCACTGAGGCACGCCATTTCTAAGCATTTCATGCAGTGCTCCATGAATTGTTAGCATTTCCCTTCTGGCCTATGGGAACACTTTTCTGGATCCTGAAAAGGGAAAGTGAAAGTGACTCAGCCCTGTACGACTCTTTGTGATCCCGTGGACTATACCGTCTGTGGACTTCTCCAGGACAAGATACTGGAGTGGGTTGCCATAAGCTCATCCAGGGGATCTTCCCAACCCAGGAATCGAACCCAAGTCTCCCACATTACAGGCAGATTCTTTACCAGATGAACCACAAGGGAAGACCGAGAATACTGGAGTGGGTAACCTATCCCTTCTCCAGGGGATCTTCCTGACCCAGGAATCGAACCAGGGTCTCCTGCATTGCAGGCAGATTTGTTACCAATTGAGCCATCAGGGAAGCCCTTCTGGATCCTAAATGAGTGTCAGATACTCTTCTCCAATCTTATAGTGTAGTTTTCTTCCCTGATGTCAGGTAATTTCCTCATAGGTTTGCAGTCAACAGCATTCTGCTAAGAATTTGAAGGCAAACTCCTACAGTCCCTGGGGTTTTCTCTCTGTGCAGCTTTCTCCTCCGGGAGAGAGAAGAGGACAGAAGGGCCTGTGGCAGACATGGCAAGCTGCAGACCGTTTGGGCTGGCATATAGTCGGACATGGCTTGGCGAACAACACCAAGCAACAACTATTAAAACTTGGGTCTCTCCAAACTCTAAGCTTTATCCTCAGTTTGAAAAATGTTTTGGTTTCTATCTGGATTTTCTCTCCCTGAATTATGTCCTGTAAACTCTTTCAAGACAGTAAGCTGCAGGCAGTCATACCTCTAACCACAGTAGTGTCCATTTCTCATAGTCATTAACCTTCATTGCCTGTTGTTCAATGCCTTACAAACTATTATTTTTGTCTTTTCTCATTGCTTTTGATTGTCAGGTATGAGATAAATCCAGCCCGTGTTAATTTACCTTGGATAGAAGCAGTTCTATGAAAAGATTTAAAATTTTATTAAATAGGCATTTAATCTTATCTAGTGTATTTTTTATGTCACATACTGTAGTCTTGATCTCAATAAACTCAATTTGGTTCTTTGAGTCAAATAACCAAAAATTAAGAAAAAAAACAATAATTTCTTCAGGCTTTTCACTTCATATATTCTTTGTATGTGGAAGAGATAATAATTTAGTCAGCACTCAGTTATAACATAGAATGTATATATTATATAGATATTATATATATATATATATAAAAACAATTTGTCACAAGAAAGATAAACACAAGATGCAATTTGAGTGCAGGTAGTTATGACAATTGAGATGTAAGAGAGCAAAAAACAAATAAAATATAATGACCTCAAAGAATATAGTCTCTGACACAGTAAACAAGACTTACAAATAGGACAGAGCTGAAAAGAGAAGAGTAGAATGAAACAGATGCTAAAATATGCTAAACATTGAAGTGTTACTTTTCTTTCCTAATTTATATAATTAATATTTAATCTAAACAACTAAGCTAAATTTATTTTTACAGATTTGCCATTTGGTAGCCACTATACCCTCTGGTATGCCCCACCAGTGAGGCATGACATTTCTAAGCATTTCATGCAGTACTTCATGAATCATTAGCATTTCCATTCTGGCTTATGGGAAGACAAAGTCACTATGACTGCAGCCATGAAATGAAAAGATTCTTGCTTTTTAGAAGGAAGACTTTGACAAGCCTAGTGTTGTGATGTGCGGTGCTTTGTTGCTCAGTTGTATCTGACTCTTTGCGACCCCATGGACTGTAGCCCACCAGGCTCCTCTGTCCATGGGGATTCTCCAGGCAATAATACTGTAGGGGGTTGCCATGCCCGCCTCCATGGGATCTTCCTGAACCAGGAATGGAACTGAGGTCTCTTGCATTGCAGGTGGATTCTTTACCAGCTGAGCTACCAGGGAAGCCCAGACAAACCTAGATAGCATATTAAAAAGCAAAGACATCACTTTGCTAACAAAAGTCCTTATTGTCAAAGCTATGGTCTTTCTAGTAGTCATATACAGATGTGAGCTGTTCAGTCACTCAGTCGTGTCCAACTCTTGCAACCCCATGGACTGCAGCATACCAGGCTTCCCTGTCCTTCACCATCTCCCGGAGTTTGCTCAAACCTACGTCCACTGAGTCGGTGATGCCATCCAAACATCTCATTCTCTATCATCCCCCTCTCCTCCTGCCTTCAATCCTTCCCAGCATCAGAGTCTTTTCCAATGAGTCAGCTCTTCACATCAGGTGGCCAAAGTATTGGAACTTCAACTTCAGCCATCAGTCCTTCAATGAATATTCAGGGTTAATTTATTTTAGGATTGACTAGTTTGATCTCTTTGCTGTCCAAGGGACTCTCAAGAGTCTTCTACAGCACCACAGTTTAAAGGCATCAATTTTTTGGGACTCAGCCTTTTTATCTGTCCAGATTTCACATCCATACTTGACTACTGGAAAAAACATAGCTTTGAATATATGGACCTTTGTACAAAAAGTAATGTCTCTGCTTTTTAATACTCAGTCTATGTTTGTCATAGCTTTTCTTCTAACGAGTAAGTGTCTTTTGATTTCATGGCTGCAGTCACAATCCACAGTGATTTTGGAGCCCAAGAAAATAAAGTTTCTCACTATTTCCATTGTTTCTACATTTATTTGCTATGACATGATAGGACCAAATGCAAATCAATCCTGAATACTTATTGGAAGGACTGATGCTGAAGCTGAAGCTCCAATATACAAAGAGAGAACTCACTGGAAAAGACTCTGATGCTGGGAAAGATTGAAGGCAAAAGGAGAAGAGGGTGGCAGAAAATGAGATTATTGGATAGCATCACCAATTCAATGGACATGAACTTGGGTGAACTCCAGGATATGGTGAGAGATAGGGTGGCCTGGCATGTTGCAGTTCATGGGGTCAAAAAGAGTCAGAAAACATGCCACTATTTATAAGGAGGACTGATGCTGAATCTGAAGCTCCAATATTTTGGCCACCTGATGCAAAGAGCTGACTCATTGAAAAAGATCTCAATGCTGGAAAAGACTGAAGGCAAAAGGAGAATGGGGTGGCAGAGGATGAGATGGTTAGACAGCATTATCAACTCAAAGAACAAGAGTTTAAGCAAACTCCAGGAGATAATGAAGGACTAGGGAGTGTGGTGTGCTACAGTCCATGGGGTCACAAAGAGTTGGACATGACTTAGCAACTGAACAATAACAAAACTTATAAGACATTACTTTGATTAAAAACAAAAAAAGTAAAAATAGTTTCTGCTTTTGCCCTCCAAAAATTAGGATTACTTCTCAAAAGCCATGAAGACATGGCACAGAGGAAATAAATATCCATAATTCAAACTACAAAACTATAATCAAGCATATGAAAGTTCTGAATATGAAAAAAATATGATACTTTATTATTCTGGAAATTTTTGATTCCATGAATTTAATCATGACACAATAGTAAACATAGAGGTATGAAGATAAACTAAAGAGCCTCTTGATAAAAGTGAAGAAGGATAGTGAAAAAGTTGGCTTAAAATTCAACATTCAAAAAACTAAGATCACAGCATCCAGCCCCATCACTTCATGGCAAATAGATGGGGAAACAATGGAAACAGTGAGAGACTTTATTTTCTTGGTCTCCAAAATTACTGCAGATGGTGACTGCAGCCATGAAATCAAAAGACACTTGCTTCTTGGAAGAAAGCTATGATCAACCTAGATAGCATATTACAATGCAAAGACATGACTTTGCCAACAAATGTCCATATAGTCAAAGCTATGGTTTTTCCAGTAGTCAAGCACAGATATGAAACCTGGACAATGAAAAAGGCTGTGTCCCAAAGAATCGATGCCTTTGAACTGTGGTGCAGTAGAAAACTCTTGAGAGTTCCCTTCAACAGCAGGGAGATCAAACCAGTCAATCCCTAAAGAAATTAACCCTGAATATTCATTGAAATAACTGACGCTGGAGCTGAAGCTCCAGTACTTTGGCCACCTGATATGAAGAACTGACTCCTTAGAAAAGACCCTGATGCTGGGAAAGATTGAAGGCAGGAGGAGAAGAGGATGACAGAGGATGAGGTGTTTGGATGGCATCACCGATTCAATGGACATGAGTTTGAGCAAACTCTGGGAGATGGTGAAGGACAGGGAAACCTGGCATGCTGTAGTCTGTGGGGTCACAAATAGTGGGACACGACTGAACAACTGAACTTAACTGAACTGAACATGTCTTGGCTATTGTAAATAGCCTGAAATGAACTACTGGGGTACATGTATCTTTTGAAATTAGAGTTTCTCCAGATAAATGTCCAGAAATAGGATTGCTGGATCATATGGTAATTCTATTTTTGTTTTTCAAGGTACTTCTATATTGTTACCACAGGGGCTATAACAATTTATATTTTCACTAACAATGTAAAAGCCTTCCCTTTTTTCCACATCCTCTCCAACCTAGACAGCATATTAAAAAGAAGAGACATTACTTTGCTGACAAAGGTCCATCTAATCAAAGCTACAGTTTTTCCAGTAGTCACGTATGGATGTGAGAGTTGGACAATAAAGAGGGCTGAGCACCGAAGAATTGATGCTTTTGAACTGTGGTGTTGGAGAAGACTCTTGAGTCCCTTGGACTGCAAGGAGATCCAATCAGTCAATCCTAAATGAGATAACCCTGAATATTCATTGAAAGGACTGATACTAAAACTGAAAGTCCAATACTTTGGCTACCTGATAGAAAGAGCTGGCTCATTAGAAAAGACCCTGATACTAGGAAAGATTGAAGGTGGGAGAAGAAGTGGACGACAGAAGATGAGACGGTTGGATGGCATCACCAACTCTACGGACATGAGTTTGAGCAAGCTCTGGGAGTTGATGATGGACAGGGAAGCCTCATGTACTGTAGTCCATGGGGTTGCAAAGAGTTGGACATGACTGAGCAACTGAACAAGGAACAGCAACTTAGCATGATTAGCATTTGAATTATAAAGAACACTTATATTAGAGTTGCAAAGAGTTGGGCATGACTGAGTGACTGAACTCCAGCCTTTACTATTTATAGACATTTTAGTGATGGCCATTCTGATTCATGTGAGGTAATATTTCATGGTAGGTTTGATTTACATTTCTCTGATAATTAGCAATGTTGAGTATCTTATTATACGCTTGTTGATCATCTGTATGTCTTCTTTGGAGAAAATAAGTCTGTTTAGGTCTTCTGCCCATATTTTGATTGGGTTGTTGTTTTGTGTGGTTGAGTTGTATGACCCACTTGTGTATTTTGGAAATTAAGCCCTCATCGGCCACATAATTTGCAGATATTTTCTCCCAGTGCATTGGTTGACTTTTCCTTTTCTTTATGGTTTTCTTTGCTGTGCAAAAGCTTATGAAATTGATTAGGTCCCATTTTTGTTGTTGTTGTTGTTGTTTTCCTATTGCCTTAGGAGATTGACCTAAGAAAACATAGATATGATTTATGTCAGAGAACGTGTTGCCTATGTTCTCTTCCAGGAGTTTTATGATGTCCTGTCTTATATTTAAGTCTTTATGCCATTTTGAGTTTATTGTCAGTCTGTTCAGTTCAGTTGCTCAGTCATGTCCAACTCTTTGTGACCCCACGAATTGCAGCATGCCAGGCCTCCCTGTCCATCACCAACTCCCGGAGTTTATTTTAGTTTACTGATACATGCGTTGTGGCCCAACTTTCCCATCACTACTTGTCAAAGAGACTGTCTTTGCTCCACTGTATTAGAACTGTAATGTTCTAATGTACATCCTAACTTTGTGAATAGCTCTTGAAGTTTATATTAATGTATCTTTATAATTTCAGAAATATAAATGAAGCTATAAAGTCATGGAACTTCTTTTCAATATCTCCTTCAACACCCTTTAGTAAACTATACAGCACCAAAACATCATGTGAAGATGGACTTTTTAGCTGGAATATTGACCTGTAAGTTGATTTTATCATATTGTTGTGCTTTTTACTAAAATCTGTTGGAAAAAATTCTAAACACCATAATTTTAAATATATTTCCAATAAATGTTCTGTGTTAGAAAAATGTTAGGAACATATTTTATTATTTTCTTTTAGAAAAATAATGATAACTTTAGATTTTTAACAGATTCAAAATTTACTTTTAATTACTACAATCTCATTTTTAAAACAGAGTATTAAGGAAATTTTGGAAAATGCATATAGCATATCAGGTAATAGATTAAATTTTCTGCAATATGTATATTTTGATTTTTCTCATCTTTGTCAATCATATATTAAAGTTCATAAATATTTCAAAATAAACCTAAAGAATATGTTAGTGTGATTTTCTTAGATAAGTTGAGTCAATTTAATTGAATGTTCTGAAAATAATGGACAATCCTAGACATTATATTTGATATTTTTGCACTAATAAATATATTGAGAAATAATATTTGACATAAATGCCATTATTGGAATAGTACAGCAGTTAATTAAGCTATATGGCCAGGAGAAATATCAATAACCTCAGATATGCAGATGACACCACCCTTATGGCAAAAAGTGAAGAGGCACTAAAAAGCCTCTTGATGAAAGCGAAAGAGGAAAGGGAAAAAGTTGGCTTAAAGTCAACATTCAGAAAAGTAAGATCATGGCATCTGGTCCCATCACTTCATGGCAAATAGATGGGGAAACAGTGGAAACAGTGTCAGATTTTATTTTGGGGGGCACCAAAATCACTGCAGATGGTGACTGCAGCCATGAAATTAAAAGACGCTTACTCCTTGGAAGGAAAGTTATGACCAACCTAGATAGCATATTAAAAAGCAGAGACATTACTTTGCCAACAAAGGTCTGTCTAGTCAAGGCTATGGTTTTTCCAGCGGTCATGTTTAGATGTGAGAGTTGGACTGTGAAGAAAGCTGAGTGCCGAAAAATTGATGCTTTTGCACTGTGGTGTTGGAGAAGACTTTTGTGAGTCCCCTGGACTGCAAGGAGATCCAACCAGTCCATCCTAAAGGAGATCAGTCCTGGGTGTTCATTGGAAGGACTGATGTTGGAGCTGAAACTCCAATACTTTGGCCACATCATGTGAAAGGTTCACTCATTGGAAAAGGCCCTGATGCTGGGAGGGATTGAAGGCAGGAGGAGAAAGGGAAGACAGAGAATGAGATGGCTGGATGGCATCACCTACTCAATGGACATGAGTTTGAGTAAAGTCTGGGAGTTGGTGATGGACAGGGAAGCCTAGCATGCTGCGATTCATGGAGTCACAAAGAGTCGGACATGACTGAGCTACTGAACTGAACTGAACTGAAGATATATGGGCATTTGAGCCATTCCCTTTTTGTTTATACATGTGTTAATGAACTTCAGTCTACATTTACATTCATGATTATAAGAGATAAAAGCAACCATTTGTTCAGTTTCCTTTTCTAGAAACTGGCTCACAGTTAATGCTATTTGTTCAACTCTGTGTTTTTTAAAGAATTAGCATGATAAAAGCAGGCATGATAATGCAGATTTAACAATATTTTTCCTGTTATCAGATACTGATCTCATTTGACTTTATTTTTTAACAATATTCTGTCTCATAGATTCTATGAATCATGAGATATCTCATACAACATTTGTTCAAGAAATTACATGCCCACTATATGGCACTTAAAACCCCAAGGTTTTTTATCTTGTCAAAGAAATTGTAGATCTTGGTATCCCTAGTGTGAATCTTTAAAATATTAAAGCAACACAGTGAACCTTTAGATAGTTGGTAGAAGTGTTAAGCTTTTGATTTCAAATATACTACAAAAGCACTTTGCATTCAGTTGTTTATTCAGTTGTAAAAGGATTTCAGAAGTTGAATACCCTTGGGTTTTGCTTACATACCCACCACCCTCACCATTCCATCGCTTTCACCCTGTTCAATTATATCTAAGCAATTATAATCTTATACTTGAGGAGCAACATCTTTTATCTATACATTTGATAACTAAGGGAAATAAAAGACACTCTCCCCAGGAAATTACACAGCATAATAAAAGTGTGCATGAAATTCAAGGATCCTGTAGACCTGCTCAAGAACCTTCCCCAGAGCTTTTGCAGCAGGCCAGACTGCAGCTGACCCTGGGTCAGATAATCACCAGTTACTTTACTGCCTCAGGTGGGAACTCCATCCATGTTTAAATTTAATCCTGAAAAGTCTGATAGCCCGCCCCTCTTTCCCAGGCCCTACTACCTCACCCTGCAGGCCCTGGGTACTTTCAGATTATTTTCTGAACCATGTTGCTCCCAGTACACATACCTGATTCCTTTTTTTTTTCTTAGTTACACATAAGATATGTGAACTTTTCTTTACAATTCATCCATCTCTCTATCCTTCCTATATTGTTCTCTGTTTCCTCTCCCTGATATAAAGTTCCACTTTTTTTTTTCCTGTTTCCAGCCCTGCTACAACATTTTAAAATATTTCCATTCTGATTCATATCAATGTATGGCACAAAACCACTACAATATTATAAAGTAATTAGCCTCCAACTAAAATAAATAAATTTAAAAAAAAATTTCCATTATCGAGACTTCCTTAGTTACTCAGTGATAAAGAAGCTGCCTGCCAATGCAGGAGACATGGGTTTGATCCCTGTCTGTAGGATCCCATATGCTATAGAGTAACTAAGCCCATACACCACAACTACTAAGCCTGTGTTCTAAGGCCTGGGAGCTGAATCTACCGAAGCTTACATTTCCTAGAGCCCATGCTCTGCCAGGAGAAGCCACTGCAATCAGAAGCCCTCGAACAGCAACTAGGGAGTAGCCCCTGCTCACTGCAACTAGAGAAAAGCCCAGACAGCAACCAAGACCCAGAACAGCCAAAAATAAATAAATATGATTATTTAAAAAACTATTTCCATTATGTGCGTTAGAACTCCCTTACCAAGACTACTGGATTAAGAGTACTTTCTGGAGTCCTTTCAAGGCAAAACTGTTCACTCTCCCACACTCCAGGTTACTCCTCTGTGTTCCCTGGAGCTACTCTGAGTTTACTCATTTATAAGTCACTTCTACTTTGAGGCTGGCTCATTCTACAATCCATGAAGCCTTATCAATATCAGCTGTAGCATCAGTGTCTAAGAACACTGCCTGCATACAATAGCCTAGCCATTAAAACATGTGCCTTTTGTGATACAGACTTCTATTCTGGGAGAAAAGAGTATGTACAAATATCCATTAGGTTTTGATACAAACTGTGAATGAATACTTACTATGGATACAATAACTCTATTGCATAATTCTACTTGGTGTGCTGAGTGAAAAATCAATAGCCATATAATAAACACACTTACAACAATGATGTCTTCTATTAGAAAATATACTTTAAGTCACTGTTTATATCACTGAAATTGATTTCTGCAAAAGCCTATTTCTTCTCAGTAACCTCAAGCTAAATAACTACAACACTACTCTACCTTACAATATTTTAAAATTAATGACAACATCTGCATTCATGCTGGCCACATTTGTATCTATATGGCATAAATATTATTTATACACTTGATTAGTCAATATAACCTAAATCCTATGATCAGAGGTAGACTATAATTGTACAACTTATTTCTACAGAAGTCTTTTTCTTAACCTCATCTACAAGCAATATTGGAAATGGGCAGTTATTATTTGTGCAACTCTTAAGCTAAAGATATTTTCATGTAGCATTTTATTCTCTCTAAGACAATCTTGGACAAAAGATGTACCTTGGGCTAAGTTGTCTAGCATTCTCAACATATCAACGCACTAATTTTTCAAGTAACTGAAAAAATATAAATATTAATCTCACAAAGCAATAGAATGATATATTTAATGACTGCTTTTTACATTAATTATAACATGTTATATTTAAAACACTAAGAAATGCTCTTTATGTTTTATTTTGTTCTTACTAACTTCGTCCAGAATCACACCATCACACTGTGCCAACTCTTTGGTCTGTTAATTTTACAATGGCCCCTGGCCAAACCCAAACACAATAACATGCTTATCCAAACAGCCAGAGAAATATGTCAAAACATCTATTGTTCTGGAAACTACTGCCTCTCTCTCTCTCTGTCTTTCTCTCTTTCTCTTTCTTCTGAAAATTAAAGGCATCCTGTTCTCCCATTCTCTAAGCTTTCATAAAGTCAACTTTAGTTGAGTCAAAGGCTAAAGATTTTAGCAAACACATGGAGTTTGTCCACTAGTTCCAGATTATGGTATACCTTGACTTCTAGAAACTTACAAACAACTACTTGTACTTCTTAACTGGTGTCTTAAAAAACAAGGGGGGAAATACTCCTTGAATCAGACTTCTTAATGATATTTGTGACACTGACTCACTTTGAACCCAATCATCCACTACTCAGGATAATATTTTTAAATGCACACAATAAAATTATGAGGTTTTACAAAAGAAACCAGTATTATTTAAACAAAGCTTTATCCATGTATGCTTTGTGAGTGAGTCTAAGTAGTCAAGGATAAACTCAATTCATGTGCATTTCAAATAATGCTCTGACATGAAAAACCTTAATCCAATTATCCAGTTAACAAAATTACATGAAAAAATATATGTAATTTCATCTTAAATGTACTACGAAACTCAAAACAAAAGAAATAATATATTATTCTTCCAGACACCATAGTTTAAATCAGTGAGCCATGAACATACATAGAAACAGATCTTAGAGACAGAAAACACAATGATATGATGATTTAGTCGCTAAGTCATAGCCGATTTTTGCAACCCCATGGACTGTAGAACACCAGGCTCCTCTGTCCATGGAATTCTCAAGTCAAGAATACTGGACGGGGCTGCCATTCCCTTCTCCAGGGAATATTCCTGACCCAGGGATCGAAACCCAGTCTCCTGCACTGCAGGCAGATTCTTTACCACTAAACCACGAGGGAAGCCTCATAGGATAAACATATTCATACCTTTATGGCAGTGGATGCGATTTGAATGTGGTGAAGTCTCCGAAGGGTGCTGTCCCTGTCAATGAAATAGGAAGCAGCCAGTTGATGTAGGGTCTCCAGAGTAACCGAAGAGCTATTGGTGCTGGGGTCACTTCCTTCAGATCGTTTGCTCAGCTTCCGCTTGTCCACAAAAATTGTGAGTGACTCCTCTCCTGTATGAATAATACTTTATGTTATTCCATTTACCACTTAAAATCAATGTTTAAATTGCCTGCAAGTGGGGAACCCTAGATTATAACCATTATGAAATGAAAGAGTGACAAATAACAAATGGGCAGGGAGTTTTGTTTACATTTTTGTTTGCAAATACTTCACACACACCTAGAAAAGTACCGGGATGCTGATGGTTGTGAATACATATTTAGTAAGCATTGAATAGCAAGCTTTTGTGGAACTTTTCCTCTAGATTTTATTGACTTTTTCATATAGTTTAGCTTATCCAACACTAATGTGGCCCCAAAGCAAATTAAGATAAGAAAATATGTAAAACAAACAATAGTTAATACAGATCATTATGGCAAATGGAAACTTGACCAAGCACATTACAAAACATTGTTGTTTAGTTGCTAAGTCATGTCCGACTCTTGGATTTCTCAGGCAAGAATTATGAAAAGGGTGGCCAATTCCTTCTCCAGGGGATCTTCCAGACCTAAGGCTCAAACCTGCATTTCCTGATTGGCAAACAGATTCTTTACCACTGAGCCACCAGGGAAGCCCACTTCAAAACATTAGCTGTTTTCAAATGTATCTTTAAAATACAAAGAAAACGTATAAATGCCTACATAATTATATATATATGTGTATTAGGCTCAGAGGTTATCATGAGAAATACTTGGCTGGATGAAGCACAATCTGAAATCAAGAGTTCTGGAAGAAATATCAATAACCTCAGGTATTCAGATGAAACCACCCTTATGGCAGGAAGCAAAGAACTAAAGAGCCTCTTGATGAAAATGAAAGAGGAGAGTGAAAAAGTTGGCTTAAAGCAACATTCAGAAAACTAAGATCATGGCATCTGGTCCCATCACTTCATGGCAAATAAATGGGGAAACCATGGAAACAGTGAGAGACTTTATTTTGAGGGGCTCCAAAATCACTGCTGATGGTGACTGAAGCCATGAAATTAAAAGACGCTTGCTCCTTGGAAGAAAAGTTATGACCAACCTAGACCACATGTGAAAAAGCAGAGACGTTACTTTGCCAACAAAAGTCCATCTAGTCAAAGCTGTGGTTTTTTCAGTTGTCATGTGTGGATGTGAGAGTTGGACTATAAAGAAAGCTGAGCGCCGAAAAATTGATGCTTTTGAACTGTGGTGTTGGAGAAAACTCTTGAGAGTCCCTTGGACTGCAAGGAGATCCAACCAGTCCATCCTAAAGGAGATCAGTCCTGAATATTCATTGGACAGATTGATGCTGAAGCTGAAATTCCAATACCTTTGCCACCTGATGTGAAGAACTGACTCATTTAAAAAGACCCTGATACTGGGAAAGATTAAAGGTGGGAGGAGAAGGGGATGGCAGAGGATGAGATGGTTGAATGGCATCATGGACTCCAAGGACATGAGTTTGATTAAATTCTGGGAGTTGGTGATGGACAAGGAGGCCTGACATGCTGCAGTTCATGGTGTCTCAAAGAGTCGGAGATGACTGAGTGAATGAACTGAACTGAAGCTCAGTGGTTTCTTGCATGCCACAGTCCATGGGGTCACAAAAAGTTGGACACGACTGAGCGACTAAACAACAACAAATACATGGCATTAAATATTACAATATTGTGTGTTAATAGCTCTGTAGAAATCACTAACCTCAAGGGGAGCTTTAGGTATTTGACAATGAACCCTCTAAGGTGAAATTTAAAGTTAAGCAAATTACAGTTAAGCTTCAGTTTTCAACGTTTGAATGTTGATAAAAAAGTATCAATGCCATTTAAGTCTAACATTAAGAACTTGCCATCCTCAGACTTCAGATTCTTGGATCATCTAGCATATAATTGTCAGACTTGAAGCTTGTTCTCATTCTTTCAGAAACCCATCTGTTCTGGTGGCATTATGCCCATTGACAAATTGGCAAGCCAGTTTCCTAAAAGACCAAATAAGATTTCTAGCAAAAGAAGAGCTTGCTTGCCTTCTCCAAATTAAAAATAATGCCAATTTTAAAATAACACAGTCTAGTGACCATCTAATTCTAAGTGACAGTTTGAACTTCCCTGCAAGAGATCAGGTGAGTTGGTATCAGAAATAAGGTGTCAACAATGTTATTTCAAGAAAGTTGCATTCTCAGTTTGTATTTGGACCTCAATATGCCAAAGCAGGAGATGTAAGAGACGTGGGTTGATCCCTGGGTCTGGAAGATCCCCTGGAGAAGGAAATGACAACTCACGCCTATATTCTTGCCTGGAAAATTCCATGGACAGAGGCGTCTGGTGGGCTACATTCTCAAGGGTCACAAAGAGTGAGATATAACTGAGCACATGTGTGCACGCGCGTGCACACACACACACACACACACACACACCCTGCGAATCACCAGACTAGTATTACTGAAAGGAAAAAAAAAAGACCTTCAAAAACATGCATGAGTGGATCAAATTATCAACAGCATTAAGTCATTTGCATGGTAACCAGCCTTCAGATGGGAATATCTGAAAGCAAAGAAGAAATATTTATGTCAAATACTATAAGAAAAAAAAAAACAAACCAGCAATCATTTACCCCCAAAGGGAAGGATGAACTGTTTTGGAAATCTGGCCTCACTGAATCTGAGACCAACTCACACATGTACCTAAGCAAACATCTTGCACATGGAGACAGAAAGATTAGTGCCCTTATCTTCTTATGAACTAAGAAGTCATAACGCAGCTCAATGACAATGCAAGTGCTATGATCTGAAGGTTTGTATCTCACAAAATTCATATGCTGAAATTCTGTCCTTCTAGGATCATGGCATTAGGAGGTGGGGTCTGTGGGACATGCCTGGGTTATGGGAGCAGAACCCTCAGAAATGGAAGTCACACCTTTGTAAAGGAGTGCCCCAAGAGATTCTTTGTCCCTCCTGAAATGCGAAGATACAAGGAAAAATCCGTGCCTGGAAGAGAGTCCTCACTCAACCATCGCGACATTCTGCTCTCTGACTTCTAGCTTCCAGAACTTCCAGCAAGATGTTTCTGCTGTTTACAAGTTACCCAGTTATTGGTATTTGCTATAGCAGCCTGAACAGACTAAGACAGCAAACGGTGTCTCCTCTTAAATACAGTTAAAAACCAAACGATAAAGATATCTTGATAAAAGTAAATAAAAAAGAAAGAAAAATTAAACATCTCTTCAGGCCAAAATTATTACATCAGAAAACAAAATAGACTGAATAGTGCTAAAGAAAACTTGCAAATCTCTTTAACTGCAACACTTTTCATAAAGCAGAACATAGAAGATACAGGTTAAAATATACATAAGCTAACAATGTTATGAGACTCCAGAACATGTTTCCTAGACCTAGATATATTCAGTGGGGGTATAAATGCAATGATAGAGATCTACACAACCAACATAATAAGATATGTCATCTAGTGAAATATGAAACCTTATAATAATAAAGAGGAAATGAACATTTCTTCTCAAGAATACATAGAACATATTGGCCATATATTCCATGAAAAAATCCTTAGCAAATTCCAAAAATTTAAAAAAACAAATCAGTTGAGAAAGTTTTTCTCCTTGATGACTCTAGACAAGCTCTTATGAGCTTGTTTTGACTAGACTCTTTCTATGGGCATTTGTCAGTCCAATTTTAGGAAGAACTCTGTCAAGTCACTTTAGCAAGAATCCCCTACCCTGAACATCTGACCATTTATAATAGCTAACCAAATTCCTCATCCTTCACCATCTCCCTGGTGACATTTGGTAACCCTGGTCTGCCTTCAGCAAGATTCCTGTTAGGTCACTTTAAAAAGAATTATTCTAAAAAAAAAAAAAAAAAAAGAATTATTCTCCCTTCTCTGTAATATTCTATCTACCAACCCTTCTACTCTGCTCATAGATTAAATGCACCATTTTCCTGGCTCCGCTCATAATTAAGCACAATCTCCCCTGCTATACAACTCTCTTATAGGAGGCCCCATGCATAAAGTCTGCCTTATTGTTCTTTATCAAATGTCCAGATAATTGTTTATTTAACATGCTTACTGATTACAATATACTAAAATTTAAAATTGATAGAACATTATTTTGAATTTCCTATGGATAGATATTCTATTATATAATTCTTATATAATAGGATAAATGAAAGAAAAATAACAAATATTCTAAGAAAAACTGAGGAAAATATAATACAATCAAGCAAAGATGGGCTCAATAAAGGACAGAAATGGTTATGGACCTAACAGAAGCAGAAGATATTAAGAAGAGATGGCAAGAATACACAGAAGAACTATACAAAAAAGATCTTCATGACCCAGATAATCATAATGGTGTGATCACTCACCTAGAGCCAGACATCCTGGAACGTGAAGTCAGGTGGGCCTTAGGAAGCATCACTACAAACAAAGCTAGTGGAGGTGATGGAATTCCAGTTGAGTTATTTCAAATCCTAAAAGATGATGCTGTGAAAGTGCTGCACTCAATATGCCAGCAAATTTGGAAAACTCAGCAGTGGCCACAGGACTAGAAAAGGTCAGTTTTCATTACAATACCTAAGAAAGGCAATGCCAAAGAATGTTCAAACTACTGCACAATTGCACTCATCTCACACGCTAGCAAAGGGATGCTCAAAATTCTCCAAGTCAGGCTTCAGCAGTATGAGAACCGTGAACTTCCAGCTGTTCAAACTGCTTTTAGCAAAGACAGAAGAATGAGAGATCCAACTGCCAACATTGGCTAGATTATCAAAAAAGCAAGAGAGTTACAAAAACATCGGTTTCTGCTTTATTGACTATGCCAAAGACTTTGACTTTGTGGACCCAATAAATTGTGGGAAATTCTGAAAGAGATGGGAAATACCAGACCACCTGACCTGCCTCTTGAGAAACCTATATGCAGGTCAGGAAGCAACAGTTAGAACTGGACATGGAACAACAGACTCGTTCCAAACAGGAAAAGGAGTACGTCAAGGCTGTATAATGTCATCCTGCTTATTTAACTTATATGCAGAGTACATCATGAGAAACTCTGGGCTGGATGAAGCACAAACTGGAATCAAGATTGCTGGGAGAAATATCAATAACCTCAGATATGCAGAAGACACCACCCTTATGGCAGAAAGTGAAGAAGAACTAAAGAGCTTCCTGATGAAAGTGAAAGAGAAGAGTGAAAAAGCAGGGTTAAAGCTCAGCATTCAGAAAACTAAGATCATGACATCCAGTCCCATCACTTCATGGCAAATAGATGGGGAAACAATGGAAACAGTGACAGATTTTATTTTGGGGGGCTCCAAAATCACTGCAGATGGTGACTGCAGCCATGAAATTAAAAGACGTTTACTCCTTGGAAGGAAAGTTATAACTAAGCTAGACAGCATATTCAAAAGCAGAGACATTATTTTGCCAACAAAGATCCATCTAGTCAAGGCTATGGATTTTCAAGTAGTCATGCATGGATATGAGAGTTGGATTATAAAGAAAGCTGGGCACTGAAGAATTGATGCTTTTGAATTGTGGTGTTGGAGAAGACTCTTGAGATTCCCTTGGACTGCAAGGAGATCCAACCAGTCCATCCTAAAGGAAATCAGTCCTGAATGTTCATTTGAAGGACTGATATTGAAGCTGAAACTCGAATACTTTGGCCAACTGATACGAAGAACTGACTCATTTGAAAAGACCCTGATGCTGGGAAAGATTGAAGGCAGGAGGAGAAGGGGACGACAGAGGATGAAATGGTTGGATGGCATCACTGATTCAATGGACATGAGTTTGAGTAAACTCTGGGAGCTCATGATGGACAGAGAGGCCTAATGTGCTGCAGTCCATGGGGTTGCAGAGTCGGACACGACTGAGCGACTGAACTGAAAGAACTGATACATAAGTTCATCACAATTCTATGTAAAAATATTCAGATTTGAAAAGTGATATATTATTCAATCAACCAAAATTTTGTGTTCAAATGTATTTTCATTCACATTTTTACAGCCAGCTGTAGCTCATAAGCATGACATGAGTGCCAAAGGACATCCACCCATTTTGTTAAAACTAAATGTGATTTTCAAGTGATTCAACATTCTGAGCCCATTAGAAAGTGAAAAGGATTAGTGATTGTAGATATAAAAAGATGTGATTATTTCACATAGAAATCATGCAGCTGTGCCTTTTACAACTAAAATGCTGTGGAGGTTTATGGACATTAAAAGCACATACTGAAGATTGCTTTCATAGAGCATGCAAAACAGAGGACTGTAAAACCACAAAAAAAAATTCATGACTTTAATGTTACCCTAGGGTTAGTTCATAGGGTAAGATTAGGTATATTCCATATATTGTGGACCTCACAATTATGTATTTTTCTGTCCTGGTTTTCAAGAGTTGATTCTGTGTCCACGAGAAACAGAAATGAAAGAACTTTCATTCTATTACCTTTTCAATTGGATCTTTTCAACTTGCATTCTCACATATATTGTTTTTAGGGACGGAGGTAATGCTTTCAAACTTTCACAACAAAAAGCAATGGAAAAAAGAATGAGTAAAAGAATCCTACAGATAAATCAATAAATTGCAGTAGTTTATTATTTACAATTTTAATTGTGTCATGGATGCAAACATACACACATGTATTGTCGTTCAGTCGCTAAGTTATGTCTGACTCTTTGTGACCCCATGGGCTGTAGCCCATCATGTTCCTCTGTCCATGGGATTCCAGGCAAGAATACTGGAGTGGGTTGCCATTTCCTTCTCCAGGGGATCTTCCTGACAAAGAAATCGAACCTGCCTCTAATGCATTGGCAAGGGTATTCTTCACCACTGAGCCTCCAGGGAAGCCCATGCATGTATTAATGGTCCATTGTAAAGAACAGTGAGTGATGCCTTTTAATTTGGTATCAAAAATAGAAAATGATGAGGTCAGCAGAATTCACAAGAGCCAGATGTGCCACGATTCAGTACAAGTTTTGAAACACATCAGAAAGTTAATATATTCATTTTTTCTTTTTATGCTTTTGCTATCTGCCAGTAGATAGCATGTTCCAATGAGAGCCTTTCTCAATTTGATTCCCAGAATGAGCAGACACTCAGACCATGGGATCCATACATACTGGAGAGACATAATACTGGGGAGACACAACCAGTGTTGTGTTGTGTAGTTGCAGTGCACTGAGTTTTGAGGTTATTTCTTTTTTAACTGCAATGAAGGTAACTCTCGGATGTTGGCTGTATTTCATTTTATTTTAACATTGCTACTACCCATGGACTAGTATACTGACTCCAATATATATACCATTCCACCCAGGTGAAAAAAAAAAATGCATTTATGGCAAATATCTTCCCAGTCATTCAACTTTCTTATCCTTGAAAATCTTACTGTGAATGTCTATTTTGCTTTTGTATGAGTTTCATTTATCAAAAACTGCTATAAGAGTAGAATAACAGGAATAAGCAGTGCAAATACAGTTTAAATGCAACTGTAGGTTTTACTTTTGATGTATCATTTTAGTTCAAAATTGTTATCATATTTTTGGTAACAACAGATCATATTATTCCTTATGTTTTTCATTCCTTAAAAAATTCTCCAAGTTTTACTATATTTTAAGTATCTCTGTCTTTCTAAATTTTACTTCACTTTTCAGTGTTTACTCTCACTGCTAATGATCATTGTTTCCTAGCTTTTTATGTTAAAAGGTATATCCCCTGAAGACAGGAATCTTTCCACTAACATAGCGTTATAGAAAAAAGACAGGGTTTTAGATACAAATAGAAGGGGGAAAATCCAGCAAAAACAGGCTTCTGATAAGGAGCAAAGTCAAATATATAAAGACAGTGAAAAACAGACATGTTGGCTTAATACCGTTTGGCATCTGCAAGATATTTTACGAAGAAAATAGCTAGCCTTATACAGCTTTGACAAAAAAAAAATATGTTTTGCAAAACACTCTAAAAGAAAGCAACTGACCTTATGCTTATTAAATTATCCCCCCAAGTTGTCAGAAAAATTTCTAAACAAAATTGCCCAGAAACTATAGTCCCTACAGAATAACGACATGAATAAAAAAGTAACTGGAAACATACAGTTCCAAGGAGAGATGGAACAGAATACACCCTGAATGAAATAGAAGTTTCATGGAGCAGCTTACAAACAATGATATAATGAACATTTTTGTTATGTATAGTTGCAGACTCTTGCTATTATTTTGGTAAGATTGATTCTCAGAAGTGAGATTTCTGGAGCAGTTAAATGCACTTGAAATTTATATAGATACTCTAAATAGTGCTGTTCAGACTTAATGTGCATATAAATCACCTGGAGATCTTGTTAACATGTAGATTCTGATTCATTAATCTGGGATGGAATCTGAGATTCTGCATTTCTAACAAGTTCCAAGGTGATGCTGATGCTCTTGGATCATGGACCAGCCTCAAGTAATGAGGCTCTAAACCACAGGAAAATTTATTACCAATTTAAATGTCTGTCTTTATCAGTGACCTGTGTGTTCCTTTAAGGAAGGTCCTGAATCTTTGTGCTTTTATAGGTAACTCAGTACATATTTGTCAAATAAATGGACAAGTGATTTATCTGTCCTATTAAAGTGCTATACAGAAAAACAAGAATAAATATAATTGTATTTATGAAATTCTAAAACTCAGCATTTATCTTTTGGCTTAGTTGCCAGGTATGCCATTATTAAGATCAACTGACATAGCAAATTTAATTGCATTTTCTTCTTTGTTATCTTTATTATGATTTTTATAAATGGGCTCAAGTCATTTTAGTAGGTAACTGCCTTATAATAATTACATGTGAATTAACAATATTACTTTAATTTCAAAGTTTTCATTCTCTTTACCAGAGAAATGTGAGAGACAGGGATAGAAATGAAAGAATAAGAGAGAGACAGAGACACAGAGAGATGACAGAGAGGTGAACTGATATAACTGATCTTAAGTAGTATGAGTCTAAGTAAATATTCAGTCTTAAATACAAATATGGAAGTGTCATTATTTTAATAATTCCTTGGAATGTAAAGCTTCAGAAAATTGTTCTTTTCTTTCTTTCAATACTTTTTCTTGAACAGAATATGCATTCTAATTAAAAATGCAACTGACTATGCATTTCTAATTACTTGAAAATACATAGAAATAGTTTCATGTATTTTCAAGTAATTATTCCTATTTGGTTAAATAATAAATTATATGTATTAATACATACCTTGGCAGATTAACTTCTCTAAATTATATTACAGATAAACTAAAATAAAAGGAATTTATGCCTACTAAGAAGAGACAGTGAAAATGAGAAAGACAGCTATTAATCTATTTTGAAAGAAAACGGTGCATGATATAGAATTAAAAGCTATCTTTGAATATTTTCTACAGAATGTAATTTACATACAGAAAAGTAAGAATTGAGCATTTCTATAATTAAATGAGGATATTTGGATTTCCATACTTATAGGGATGCAAGAAAATAGGGAAAAAAATCAAACTAATATTCTATCATATCCCAGCTTACTGACCTCTGTTTTTTCTTTGAGAAATAAACACACACATAAAAAATAGATCATAAAATTTTTGAACTAAATAAACTACCTTGCAGGTATAGCTAATTATATACTATATAGTCACTGAGGTAGTATTTATTTTACATAATTACCCTAGTACGTTATTATTACTCTGCATTTCAATCATGCATTTTTACACTCCAACAATGAAGAAAATATTTTCTATAGCTAGTAAAATTAGATATCTGACAAAATGCTTTAAATTGAGCCATATGGTAATCCCTGATACATTCTCGTAAGAAGCACTTTCAGAAAAAAAATTCAAAAGCAAACTTGCAAGCAAAAAAAATATAACTCTTTCTGCTAAAAAATTAATGATGGCTTTTAAAACTCTGTGCATTCAAAATCAAAATAGAACTGTTTTATGTTGCTGAGAATAAAAAAAATAAAGTTGTAAATGAACAAATCTCAATATACAATCTATTTGCTTCTAGAATGAATTTTGGTCCAATGAGAAAAACATCTCTGAGAAAAAGAGTATTTGGGAGGGAAGTCATTTTGCCTAAACTATCCTCACTGAGTCCACATTCCAGACCCTGCCCACAGAGGTGTGGGTTGACAGACAGGTGGGTGTTGGGAAGGGACCTGGGGGTCAGTAACCCCACCTTTTCCTCATCTTCCTCTTTAGGATGTGCTTTCTGAAGCACAGAGCACCCCCTGTGGTCAGCTTCTCACCTCCTTATGCTTTCAAGAGCCATTTCACCAGGAAGTGTTCACATCCTCCAGGGACTGTGGATGGCTCAGAGCTTTACCTATGACTGCCTGGACAAGTGTTTGCAATTATGGAGGTGAGGCTTGGGTCATATTTAAAATTACTATAAACATTTTGATATAACATTTTTTATCAATTTTAAATTAATTTTTGATTTTCATCTCCCTTAATCCTTTGTCCTTTTCTATTGATCGAGAATCCTGACCTGTTATTAGTCTGCTCAGTAAGCCAAACAATGTTAAGGTCTTTCGGTTTCCATTCACTCATTTTTTTTTCTTTTTTCGGTATTTCTGTATTCAGTACACAGATGCACTTTATTTCAGAGTTTGTCATAGATTGTATTATAATGAAATATATTATAAAAACAGTCCTGAAATATATTCCATAGCTAGAAATCAATATATCCCAGGAGTGCAATCTTCTCCAAGATTGATTCTTTAAATTTAGTAGCTTATTTTAGATTTTTAAACTGTGATGGAGTTTAGATATCATTATCCCAAAAAGAAGCAAGCTAAATAACTATATTGAAAAATAGTTTGGAAGCTATAAGATGAAACAAACGTAGAAAATGATATATATTGAAGAAGGCTTTTTATAATTTATTTTCCCCTATAGGAAGATAATTTAATCACTGACTTTTCTATCATAAAATATCCCATTAAAGGCTTCACATATCCTATCCCAAGTTTTATGTCTAAGTCAATAATATGATGTACTAAATAACTCTTGGGGAAAAAAGACATTTTTCATTTATTTCCTTTTCATCACTTTAATGCTGGTAGAGAGGATTTTACACTCAACTTGTTTTGAAAAATGTTTAAATTTAGTTGAAGACCTAGTTACTTAGGAAGCATCTACTTATAAAGTAATGAGTTTTCAAATGCAAAGTAGTATATATAGACTGGATAAACAACAGGGTCCTACTGTATAGCACAGAGAACTGTATTTAATATTCTGTGATAAACCATAATGAAAAACATTAAAAATAATGTGTGTGTGTATGTGTGTGTGTATATATATATGTATAACTGAATCATTTTACTGTAAAGAAGAAATTAATACAACATTGCAAATCAACTACATTTCAATTAAGCCATAAAAATAAAATTTCAAAACCTGGCTTTTTACTTAAAATATCTTGCTTGTATACCTGACATCCTCGGTGTTAATATTAGAGTTGTTCTTCAGTTCTGGTCATTTAATGAGAGAGAAAGAGAATTTACTCAAGTTAAATACCACCAGTCTCAATTTTTAAGAAATGGAGTAATACAATTTCATGTTCAGTCAGGTAAAACATATGAAGTTAAAATACACTTATAGCAACAAAAAAGAGTGTCGTTACAATAGCAATAATTTTTTAAATGGCTGAAATCAACCTAGTATACATTTTAATTGCTAAGAGTTTATATCCTTAAGCTACTAAACTAATTTCATGCATTTTAGATAAATTATTAACATCACCCAACAGAGAGATTTCTGAAGGAAAATATAAGTAACACTTAAGATGAAAAAATATTTTCAACAGAAAATACCAGGAATACTAAATCCAAAGAACAGTCAGAGATTAGAAGGCAAATGAGCATGATGATTCTATTCTTTCCCCCAACCCACCATGAAAGACAATGCTTGAATAAAACTTTTAAGTAATTGAAGTAAATCAATTTTGAGAAAGTAGGTTGTCATTATCAAATAATCAACCTTAAAAAGTAATTTACCACAAAGGTTTTCATCAACCATGCTTATAAAAACAAGACAAAAACTATCTTACGGTAACAATGTGACACCTATAATGCCAAAGTAATGAAATAAATCAAAAAGTCACTGTAGTTTTGCTGCTAAGGAACAAAAATATCCCTGAGAACTCTTCTGTCTCCCCCCTTGTCACTTCCTTCCTTTCTTATTTGAAGAATATATTTTATGTTATGAAATTCTTCTGGGAACTCTGTATTGTTGATGTAATGAAACCTAGTATGGTATATGCTGCAACACTGAACTTTTTAAAAGGAGGTGTTATAGAAATAATTGAATTTTAACTTTCACTTCAGATTTTATTGTATTAATAACCATTGTCATTCCAAAGCCAAATAGACATAAGTTTCAAAGAATCAGTTTTCACAAATTATGGGGATATTTTTTGTCACTGTTTTGCCATCAACACGGCTGTAATAACAGCAATTACATAAATGCATGGCTTGTTTATGGCACTTAACACTAATCTTCCCATGACCCTGTCACATAGGTGTTGCTCTCCCCCATTTTTCCTTAACAACAACAAAAAAAAAACCTAAAAAGCAGTGAAGCTACTTGTTTCTAAGGCCTCACAATTGGTTTAAAATAAAAAAGGAGTCAGGATTCAACACCAGGCTAGTCTGATCTCTTTATCTCGTTATTTTAGTATTATTTATTTATGGAGGAAGGTAATGGAGAGAGAATGTGCATTACAGCTAAACTTTTCTGCCTGCCTGGACTGCCTCTGTCTTCTACATTTCATCCTCAGGCTTCCATGGCAGACTTGCTTCTTTAGTGTGTCCAGGGGTCTCTCCTTCTTCACCCTTCTCATGCCTGGTTCACCTGCTCTCCCTCTCATCCTGATTCTCTCCAATTCTGAATCTATTGGTTTATCTGACCCATTCCGGCTCCATGGATTCACCTCTTTCATTCAGTCTTCTTCCTGAATTAGACCTCAATTATCCTCTTTCATATATTTCATCATTTTGACATTTATCTAGTGGACTGGGCAGTCTCAGCTTCCTAGCAAAGTGTAGTTTCACTTATTCATTTAAAAATTTAACAAATATTTAAAGAGAACTTATTGTGTGCCCAGCACTACTATAATGTTGATTGAAAAAACTGCACAATGCAGAAGTTGAAAATTAAGTTTTATTTGGTGGACAAAATTAAGGACCTAAGCCCAGAAGATAGTCTCTGAGGTCACTCTGAGGGACTGCTCTGAAAAGAGAAGGGAGGAGTCAGGATACATAAGAGTTTTGCAACAAAAACCAGATAGTGGAACATCAAAAAATTATTATTAAAGCAAAGTTTAAAAAATTGAAAAAAGAAAGAAATTCAGGTTAATGAATTTAGCACTTTTCTATGTATGGGAAGATGCAAGAGTCTGTGCTAATTGAAATCATTCCTCTGATATGCACTTTAACTATCTAGGGCCAATATCCTCCTTTTTCTGTCAGGAATCCCATCAGGGTGCACAGCTGGGGTGATGCAGGGACTGATGGCTTGATGGCAACATGCTTTGTTCAGACATTAGCATTTTCCATACACAATAACTGTGGGGGGTAAATTGGTAACAAATACAGGTAAGATTCCTATCTTTAAGAAAATATGCAGGAATGACAGATGATAAACCAGGAAACATACAAATTTTTTTTACATAATAATAAACACTATGAAGAATGTAAAATGAGATCATGAAATAGTAGAGACTCTTGGTAGTCTATAGGCACTATTGCTGGTGGGAACATCAGTAATGTTACTCCCCTCTGAGAGTAACATTTGTGCAGAAAAATGTGAAGTTTCCTTGTGGCTGAAAAATCAAGCACAATAAGGCGAGTGGTCAGATGAGGTTTCAGATGAAAGCCAGTGGCGTATCATTCACATGGTGCCTTAAGAAACCACAGAAAGGCATTTGGATTTCATATCAAGCGGCTAATTGTAGGTTGAGTTAAAATAACTCAAGTTTTAAAAAGATGTGTGCAAAGGACAAACCTTAGGAGTAATCTAGAAGAAAAATGGTGGTCACTTGTATAGGGACAGTGGGGTGGGAGTCAGAAAAGAATTTGATACAGGATATATCCTGGAAAAATAAACTGATGTGACTTGGTGAGTCTGGACTGGCAGGAAATGGGGAAAATATATACATGCTCTAAGACAGGAAAAATAAAGAGCAGGTGGTCTTTCACACCACCTCACCATTAGTGTGAATCAGTCTGTCTGTCTTCCATACACTTCCTGAGAAATTGACAAGGGGGCAGGGAATCACTGTTTCCATGGTGATTCCTACCCAATTTTGTCCAATGGTTCTCTTTACAGGAAAGAGAAACATCAATTTTAAATGAAATATTTGGACATTATTTAAAGTCCTACAAAACATTACTAAATATATGGAATTCTGGTATACTTTTAAGTTTTAGAAAAGTGTCATTTTCTTCCTATTATCTCCCCCCAAATCATTTACATGTATTCAAACTACTGAATTATATATCACCATGATAAAACACATGTAATGATATTTAATCACATGGAGGAAGAAGTAACATTATTAATCTCTACTTTCATATTATGCATCTTCATTGATATTTATTTCAATGAAATACTTTCTTCATATCATATATCATATGATACTCTCTTCATATCATATATCGACCACCATCAGAAATGTTAAAATAGCTCTAAAAATGTAATTTTGGAATTTTAATTTTTTACTTCAGGACCTTTCCTGCTCTCTGTAAACAGAGTCCCATCTGTGACTAGATTGCTTATTATTCAAATTTAAACAAAATTTGGCACATCATCTTGCATTAGAGTATCATAACTATGCCTATATTTAGTCTATGTTATTAGTTTGTAAATTACCTTCAGGCAGAAACTAAGTGACAATCCTCTACCTCACCCTCGTGAACGCCATACAAGATATTTAGCAGTAATTCAATAAATGTGTTGATTAAGTTAATGAATGAAATCTAAGATTATTCAAACTGCAGCAATTTGAATGAACAAACACTTTTCCTTGACTTATACAGTTTTATGCACAAGCACACACAGGCACAAATATTTCAAAGAGTCGTACCTCCCAGAGTAGCAGAGAGCAAGAAATGTGTCCCATATTTCTTGATAAGATTTTCTGTGATTTGCTGAAGGGTAGGTCGACGTCCCAAAAGTCTTATGTTGCGGAAGAATTCAGGGGCAAGAGGCAGAGGGGAGCCAAGGAAATTTCTTCTCTCAACTGCAAGGTTATTTACTTTCCAGCGGCCAAACTCCCTGAAAAGCAAATTTATTTTTATTCATAAATACATAATCTATCTGAATGTTTTCATTTGAAAAGTTCACTTGGTGGTTTTGCTGGAGTCACTACATTACAATGATTTTTGCTTGTAACAATACTGCATGTGCTATGGGTAGGAGAAGCAATATTTATAACTTATGTAGCTGAGAATGACTACTCTGAAACCAAGTCGTGTAGAGGAAAAATAAACCACTTAAAGTAAACAGCTTCTACTGATTTTTTTCCTAAGGAATTATGCACTTATAAAAATGATTTCATTATGCATATAATATTAATGTAGAATTATTTTTTAAGAAGGAAACTAAAGCAATATTTTACTGTTTTCCAAAGGAAGTTGAAAAAAGATTAAATTTGTTTTTATCATTGATTCTCTTTCTATTCAGTTTAGATTGGAAACTTGTAAGACTTCAAGAATATTATGGAGCTGTAGAAGAATTTTTTAAAATATGATCAAAAAGGAAACTAGTTCTTGTAATAATTGTTGCTTACAGTATATTTTGAAACCCCAATTCAACTTAACCAGCAATTACTCAAGATGCAAAATGACTTTTAAGCTGGATTTGTTCAAATCAGAAAAATAGCAAATATGAATATAAAAGAATTATATAAAAATGTATACATTTATATTGAGTTAAAGCCAACTTAATAATATTTTAGAAAATGAATATGCTGAACTAGATTGCCTGATATCAACTATACAGATTTTTCTCCCCCTTCAGGAATGATCTGGTAAATCTGAAGTAGATTCCACAGAGATTTCCTTCTACTAAACTCACCTAGTTGTGTAATTTGACCCCGTTACTACTTAGCAAATAAAATGCTGATTAAATATTGTACAAATATGTGCCATATTTTTTTACATTTTTGCCTACAAAAGATACCTGTAATGCCCTACAAAAAAAAGTGCATGATAAAGATACATCTGTGAACCAGACTCTAAATGGAGTTCACATTCTAGAGATAGTTTTAAGAACAAACAAAGATGTTATATTTTAAACACACTCAGATTGTGGCAAGTGCTAGAAGGTACCACAGGCAGCCTATTGTGATGGTCCATAGGCAAGATGGCCCTATTTTATCATAAGTGACCAGAGAGGGCAACTCCAGAGAGGTGCCATTTGATACTTGGCCAATCTTTAAAGGGAAAATACAAGAGACTAGTTGTGGAGAGGCACAGAAAAGATTTACCCAGAATAATGAAGAATGGTAAATACTTCCAGGACCAAGAACCACGTCCCTGATGGAGTCTCTAACCATGAATCATTCATTCCTGCGACACACATTTGGCAGCCAAACAATCCATCCAGTCTTTTGGAAACTAATTACAAGAAAATATCCACTAAGGAATCTAGGTAAGACTAGCCTGAAAGTGGTCCCTTCAGTAAGATACAGCTGCTAGCACCTCTGTAAATCAGCAGATTCCCAACAACTTTAAATAGTATGATCATACCAATAGTTCTCAAACATCAAGATCTATGAATCACCTGGAGACTCCATCCCAGAGTTTCTGATTCACTAGGCCTCGGATGGGGTCAAGAGTTTGCATTTTCGACTAGCAATGCTAAAAACTGCTATTCCTGGGATCATGTTTTGAAGAAAACTACTGATTAGATCATTTGGTGTGTTGCTTTAAGTCAAATTTACTTTGAGTAAATTTTAAAACCCCTTTTCAGTAAATTTCAGGAATTTATTACTGGATTTATTACTTCATGTTTCCTCAGAAGAGAGTAAGAATGTTGTTATTATCTTCCCAAACCTGATTGATAACAGTAATTTCCTATTTCTTTTCATTTTGTAAGAGATTTATCTGAATTTATTTGTGCATGTGTGTGTTTGATATACATGTAGAGTATACAAATGGAAATATATATTCAAAATATTAAGGTTTTAGTGTTTTGTGACATAAGGTATACAATAAAACAGTGCTTCTAAAAGTTATTTATTAAACCATGATCTAAATCATAGTTGCTCATTAATTTCAAAACTTTACTTCCCAACAGTTACTTTTTAGTTGCTGAAAAGATTTTATAATTTTATCAAGGAGAGTAACATAGCTTGAACCTAAAGTTGTGGTGTATCTTTTTCAATGGTTTAAACGAACAGATTTTAAACTCATATGAATTGACAAATACTCATAAGTTAAGATACAAATTGCTAAGTGAAGTAATTGGACTTTAAATAGCCAATACAATTTTTGATGGTGATTTTTTTTATAACCTGTACAAACTCTTTCTAAATTGCTATTTCTTGCTAGATGACTGTAGGTAAATGCATAGTGGAAGACTGCAATCCCAGCCTCCATTATTTTTCTGACAATTAGTCAATGTATACCACCAACACATGATCAGTACCAACCCATGATCTATTCTGACCTGAAATATTTGCAACTTTCTTTAGCTTATTCTTCTTAAATTTAAGTCATTTCTGAACTCAGCTTATGACATTAATTTAACAAGAAAATTTACTAATTGTTTGCTACTTATTGTAGCTACCAGAAATCTTGCTAGTAATATAGATGAATAGAAGAAAACCTCTGACCTCAAGGGTTCCAAAATATTACTAAGTGAAGTATAACATGAATGAATAAATTGCAAAACCTTCACAATGTGCAAAAACACAAGTGGGACAATAACTTAATGAGCATAACCCCTCGGCCCAATTCCTTGATATAAATGTTACTAATCTAACTCATTTCGAATATGTTTTGCCTTCCCATAGATATGCACACCTCACATGGCTATTAAGAGTTGAAGACTATGGACAATCTTCCAGGCAGTTTTCTAAATCTTATCAGATGCTTTTTATTACCTCAGTCTGTTAACACCGATCATGTTTATGGTCTCAATTCACCTTTCAACATTTCAGTGGGACAAAACACTTTGCCATACCAGCAGGTTCATTTATTCTGTCATACAGCACCAAGAGTAAAGGACAAACCCTTTGGGAGTGTCACCAAATACTAAAACTAAACTAAACTAAATAAATAAGTGAATTAAAAAAAAAAAGGATTATTAGTAACTGCAGTAAATTGTTTTAATTTTCAAAGCTTTAACTTCTTCTCCTAGTTTTTTTTAATATTTTTCATATAAAGAATGAAATATTATACTTTCTATTATTTGCATAGAAAACACAAATATTGGTGTGAGATCTGAGGTCTCTCATTGCTATTCACATTTTGCTTGTATTGTAATGATATATGATCACCGCTATGATCTCTATAAATTTTTGGTGAAAACCTACTTAGAACATACTGAACTCATCCTCAGAAGTGGTGATAAGAGCACTTCACGTAAAGGAAATAATCTCTGGACAATTAAGTACCATACTCTGAGCAGTAGACACAGATATGAATTCAAATAATGTGTCTCTTTCACCTGAGCACAAGTATGATTGCATTTATTGGTGTTCTTCCAAGTCAGTGTGGCCATGTAGCTTACTGTGATCAAAAAAGTGTGAGCTGTAGGTTAGCCTGGACAATCAGCTTGGAACCCTGGTCAAGAAAGATGTTTTAAACACCTATCCTTCAACCACTGGACCTGTACCTTCTTAGGATGGACAGGAGCATGAAGTGAAAAGAGAGCTTGTCATGTAAGCTACCAAGATTGTTACAGAGCTGGTTATTTCTTTGCTTGCTTTCTAGCAATACCATGGCTGAAATCAAGTATTTTAAACTTGGCGTAACTTGAGAAGACAAGAAGGAACTAATGATTGTACATGAATTAGAAATTTATGGGCACAGTTTTTGTTTTTTTTTGTTTTTTCTTTCCTGAAGAAAAAATTCACTTCAATTGGAAGTAGACCATGCATTCATTAAATTTTGGAAAAACAAAGTAATAGAGTGCTGAATTGAAAACATCCTGTCTGATAAGACTATCATAAGAGCATTTTACCTAAAGGCATCTCAGGATTCTATCCAGATGCATTATGTTTATATTAAATAAGAAGATTGTTATATCTAACTAAGTGCTGTATTCTACCTGAAGCCTTCATAGAACATAAATGTCATCTCATATAACTTTTGGAAGTCTTTAAGTGACATCAGCACAATCATCATTGTTTAGTGTAACTCAGCCCCTTTATAAGCACCACTATTTTGTAGAACACACAATAGGATTATAACCAGTTCAGCCAGAACATTACTTTGAAATTGTTTTCTTTGGCTTTAAGGTGCCTACATTAGTTGATTAGAGTTGCATGTTTGCTGCTAAAAATTCTGACTTGCAAGCATCATTTATTATGTGTGTCCCTATAACATTTACTTTTCTACAACCATATTTATTATAATTTTATCCCTACCCCTCTCATAAAAAAGATTAGAAAACCTGAATGACATCAACAAATTCCATTTAAATAATGGTTACATCATTGCCACATTGCCATTGACCTTTCTTATTTGTATTTACATTCTGTGTGAATACATAAATGTACTCAGTACACTTGACTTGCACTTATACTTGACTTACCATTAACAATCATGCTTTCTTTAAAGATGGTAATGATAACCCTATGTGCAAAACAGAAAAAGAGACACAGATGTACAGAACAGAATTTTGGACTCTGTGGGAGAAGGCGAGGGTGGGATGTTCTGAGAGAACAGCATCGAAACATGTATATTATCTAGGGTGAAACAGATCACCAGCCCAGGTTGGATGCATGAGACAAGTGCTCGGGCCTAGTGCACTGGGAAGACCCAGAGGGATCGGGTGGAGAGGGAGGTGGGAGGGGGGATCGGGATGGGGAATACATGTAAATCCATGGCTGAATCATGTCAATGTATGGCAAAAACCACTACAATATTGTAAAGTAATTAGCCTCCAACTAATAAAAATAAATAGAAAAACAAACAATCATGCTTTCTCTAAAATTACACATGTATACTTGGTTCCTGAAAAATACAGAATCTGCCACGGTTGATGTTAGATATTTTGTACTCACTACCAAAGGAAGGGCAAAGTAAAAATATTAATCAAATGAGTTTATACATTTGCTGAAAAGGTTTATCTTTAACTGCTAATTTACACTAAATAAAGTTGTTTTGTGAAGTCCTAAAACCTATTATTACATTACTTTTCATGATAATACATTTGTTGGCTTGAAATTTTAATTCTGTCAATAGTCATTAAAAATTGCAGACACAACAGAATATTGAAACAAAATATATTACCCAAGCAGTAATGTGTGGACAAATCTAGCCTAAGAATTGTAAATTAACTTGCCAATCTTTAGCAGCAATAACCTTCTAATTGCATCTGTAAAATCATACTGATCTTAAGAAAGGCCGCTAATAATAACTGGTCTCCCATAATTCTATTATGTGTAATCGTTATATATAAAACTGGCTTTTTTTAAAGTTCTTTCAGAGGAGTTTCCACATCTCACAAATGATGCTATTTTCCATTTGGCCAGAACAAGGGAAATGTTGCTAATGGCCTGAATAATAGTAGATTTGAGGCCAGTTTTCTAAAAGCAACTGAATGCTGAGAAGTTGGCAGGATAGAGAATCCATTCTCTTTCACCCTCCTGCCCCTTAATACACTGATACTTTCTCTTTTTTTTAACAGTAGCAGGGTTTTTAAAGCTTGGGAGGTATTTTAATATGAAGCTATGAATTTAGAAGAATGAATCTATTAAAAAATATTGGAAGAAAGGCATAATCACAAATATGACTTATGTGAAATGTTTGCATGCAGGGTTTTTGAGAAACATCATTAATGACTATTGTATTTTGAATAAGCTGCCAAATGTAGAGCAGATTGTTTGTGCTGTGCTAAGTTGCTTCAGTCGTGTCTGACTCTTTGCGACCCCATGGACCGTAGCCCGCCAGGCTCCTCTGTAGATGGGACTCTCCAGGCAAGAGTACTGGAGTGGGTCTCCATGCCCTCCTCCAGGGGATCTTCCTGACCCAAGACTTGAACCATGTCATTAAAATCTCCTGCATTGGTAGGCAGATTCTTTACCACTAGCTCCATCTGGGAAGCCCTCAGAGTAGAATGAAGACCAATTATCATGATTGCAACAAGCATTACCCATTCCAGTAAAACAATAAGAATTCATTGTATTAACAGCTGTAGCCTCTTGACTATACTACTGAGTATATAAGATCTGGATGGGGTTACTGAGAAATTTTTAAGAATAGTCTGGTTTGTGGCTACTAATGTATTTTTCTAATTCTTAAAATATGTTACATTTTTAGGGCTATGAAATACTGAAAATGATTTAATTTTATCTTGAAAGTGAGTGAAAGTGAAGTCGCTCAGTCGTGTCCGACTCTTTGCGACCCCATGGACTGCAGCCCACCAGGCTCCTCAGTCCACGGGATTTTCCAGGCAAGAGTACTGGAGAGGGTTGCCATTTCCTTCTCCAGGGGATCTTCCCAACCCAGGGATCAAACCTGGGTCTCCTGCATTGCAGGCAGACACTTTACCACCTGAGCCATCAGGGAAGCCACACTTTTAAATTATTTTCAGTAGTTTAATAGAGATTTGAATCAAAATTTAAGGAAAATACCACAGGTATCCCCCAAAGTAATTCATTTCATAGGACTGTAGTGGGACCACATGCTTATATGCCGATGTAGATACATACACAGGTGTGTGCTTAGTCATGTCCAACTCTGGGATCCCATGGACTGTAAACCACCAGGCTCCTCTGTCCATGGGGATTCTCCAGGCAAGAATACTGGAGTGGGTTGCCATGCCCTCCTGCAGGGGATCTTCCCAACCCAGGTCTCCCACATTGCAGGCAGATTCTTTACCATCTGATCCACCAGGGAAGCCCAAGAATACTGAAGTGAGTAGTCTATCCCTTCTCCAGGGGATATTCCCAACCCAGGAATTGAACCGGGGTCTCCTGCATTGCAGGTGGATTCTTTACTAGCTGAGCTACTGGGGAAGCCCATATATGTGTCTGTGTGTATATATATATACACATATACACATGGGTTTATGTATGTATATGTATAAATATATGGATTTATTATTCATTTTTAAATTAAACCATTCTTTTGAAGAGACGTTAGCAAACATTTTGATGTAAAAAATAAACATACATGGTGCTAACGAATGACTTTCTAAGTTGAAAGAGGGAATGATTTAACAAGCAAAAGCTTTCTTTCTAAATTTTGGAAATATAGTTTAACATCTGTTACATCTCATCACAATTATTCCTCAATCACATTCATGTAATTACACAGATTTCATAATTATTGATCAGTGTAGATAAGAGACAAACAGAACTGAGCTAAAATAAAATGTCTACTTGATTCTCTGTGAAAATAAGCAACAAACAAATACAAATGTCTTTCTTTGAAAATTATAATTACAAAATTAATTATTTATTTTGAATAATGAGTCAAAATTTACATTTCTTACATAAATTTAAATATTTTAGGAACTAATATTAGTCTTTCAAAGGAGAATAGATTTAAGAGTCAGCTAAAGTTTCAAATTGAATTTTCACCAATTTAGTTCACAAAATTCAAAGGTATGTACATTTTCGCAAATTCTTAACCTGTGATGTAAAGTCATTTAATTTATAAGTCTATGTTTGATAATACTGCCTCTGTAGAGTTTTTACAGAAGAAAAATTTGTAACAATTAACTGAGATGGTGCAAGGAGCAGAATTTACTTCTTAGTAAATTTTGTCGTGTGCACCCTTGTGAAGTCACAGATTTTTGTCCCAGCCAGCCCTTGGTGGCTCAGTGGTTAAGAATATGCCTGGCAATGCAGGAGGGGTGGGTTCGATCCCTGGGTCAGGAAGATCTCCTGGAGAAGGAAAAGGCAACCCACTCCAGTATTCTTGCTTGGGAAATCCCATGGACAGTGGAGCCTGCTAGGCTACAGTCCATGGGGTCATAAAAGAGTAGGACATGACTTAGCAACTAAAGAACAAAAACATAAATATGAATCAAGGTAATGTGCTTTAGTAAAGTTAATGAGAAAAAATTAGGGCTTGCCAGGTGGCTCAGTGGTAAAAAATCCTCCTGCCAATGCAAGAGCCACAGGAGAAGCAGCTTCAAACCTTGGGTTGGGAAGATACCCCAGAGGAGGAAATGGCAATTCACTCTAGTATTCTTTCCTGGGAAATTCCATGAACAGAGAGGTCTGGCAGACATGACTGAAGCAACTGAACATGTATACAATAAGTAAAATTAATAAAAAGAATTTTAAAATAAGACTACACTCAGTTCAGTTCAGCTTAATCGCTCAGTTGTGTCTGACTCTTTGTGACCCCAAGGACCACAGCACGCCAGGTGGCCTCCCTGTCCATCACCAACTCCTGGAGTCTACCCAAACTCATGTTCACCGAGTTGGTGACGCCATCCAACCATCTCATCCTCTGCCTACACTCAAAGAATCTGCAAATTATTTTTCTTGGTCCAAACACAGATTAATAAATGCTCCTTAGAAAGAATACATGTGAAAAGAATAGTTACCTGCTAACAAAAAATCAATTTGTGGTTTGATAATTTATTAAATATTTAAGAATTTCATTGAGATTTCTTCATGATGGTATACACTCTGCCTTAAACATTGGATCAAACATTCATAGACCATGAATTATGACAAGGTGAGTAATAAATCAAATATCTGAACTTGCAATAAGTGAAAACTACATATACTTCTTCATTTCAAATAACCTACAAGTTGTGTTCAAAAATGCAAGATCAAGGACTTTTTTTTATTAACTAAATTCTTAGAGACAGTGAAAACAAATTTCTAATCTTTTCATGAAAATATCCCATAATAAAAATTATTTTAAAGTAGTAACTCAGTTTAATATAATATTTTTCCTATAATGTTTAAAATGCATTAAGTAAAACTTATTTAAGTGTTATGATTTTTCCCACATAGTAAAGGAAAATATAAGTGTGTTGTAGAAGGTCACAGGTTTTAAGATACATACAATTTAGTTCAATTTGCTATTAATTTTATGTCTTTCACATCCACATGTGAGGCTGGGTATGGTGTTTGATGACAAAATAAATTTTCAGAAAATGTATAATCTTAATTTTACAAGGTATAAATTACCCGTTTGCCCAAATTATAACCTTTCAGCTTGAATCAGACTTGAGTTGTCAGAATGCTGCTTTACATACAGAAAGCTTGTGAAATATAAACTGTAATGTTACCTTTCTCTGGATATTATCATCATAATCTAGAGATTACATACTGAAACATTTTCTATCAGACACTCAGTTCTCCTGTCTTCTATGCCTGGGATTCATATAAAATAAACTTGCAATATTTAAAACAGATAACCAAAAATGACCTACTATATAGTGCAGGGTACTCTGCTCAGTATTCTGTAATAACCTAAATGGTAAAAGAACATGAAAAGACTAGCTAGATGTGTATGTATAACTGAATCATTTTGCAGTACACCTGAAACTAACACAATGTTAATCAACTATATAAACGTGTCAGAAAAAAATAAAAATAATTGTAATATCACCCACTATGTACACCCTTCAAAAACATCAATAACACATGAGAAGATTGCTGTCTTATCTGCTCTTCCAACCCTGTCTTCTGCTAATTCAAGTCCTCTTGCTCTGTGTATTTTTATTAATAGCATAGATTTCTTTCATAGTACTAAACATATTTATCTTTGTGGTTACTCAGTTCACATCTGCCTCTTCCATTATACAATAAGCTGCACATAGATGTAGGTTACACCTTGTTTCTATAATTATTTACTCTTAAGCCTCATATCCATGATCCATGCTAGTTGCTCAATAAATACATACTGAGTCAACAAAGGAGTGAATGTCATCATGTGAGCTAAGATGAAATAAACACCTAAAGTAAGAAAAAAGATGAATTTTCTGACTTATGAGTGCATACCCTGGCTAAAGCTTCTAAAAACCAATCTCACGGGAAGAATGCGTTTCTCAGTTGAACTCTTTGAGTGTTCAAATGACGGTGGGAGGTTAGGAGTTAACTATGTACTTTTAATTGAGAATTGCTAAGAACTAGGTAAAGATCTACTCCTAGTAAAAGTCAAAACAGATATCTGAATGTTGAGAAAGATGCTATCATTGTCCATGAGTGCAATAGGAGTCTTGGTATCAGTTATAACAGGATTTTCAATCTGTTGTCAACCTAAAGGCAAGGAAAAGACACTGATTGTACAAAATCAATTTCCATCTTGCTAGGGGATAGATAAATATATAAAACACACTTTGACTAGTAATAAAATATAAGTTGCTTTTATTCATTAATAGGCAATAAGTTTAAAGTTTGACCTGTAAGAAGTAAAATTTTCATATTAATGATATACTTGAAATTTTTATTGTCAAATAACATTTACCTCAAGATAGAATTAGAAAGGATGCTTAATTAGACTTGTGTTTAAAGTAACTAAGCCATGAGATTTAAACTATTCCACTGTAAAATATATATGATCATCTTATCTTCCTTTGATAAATGAGAGGATTTTGGTGTTTATTTCTCTAGGGATGTATACCTAACAATAGCTTGAATCCAGGGAACTTGACACCAAAAGTATTGACCTTAACTTCTTTATAGATTAATAGCTACTTTGTTCGAAAGATGGATTTTAATAATAATAAACAATGTCTTTGTGTTTGAGTGTGTGTTTGTATTTATGTGTGTGGGGATCATATAAGGGATTATATGCTAAAAGAGAGGAGGAGAGATAGAAAAAAATATATATGTAGAGAGAGAGAGGTGAGAAGGAAAGAAATTGGGAGAAGATTATCAATCAAATGGGGAGGAAGATAATAAATATTAATATAAATTATTGTAGTAGAAGCAAAATGCTGACTATGGATTAATCATATTTTGTCCTGACTAAACATCGATCCAAGAAACAAAAAAATGTAAATATCTATTTGGTAGAAGGAGCTTAAAAAACTCTTGGGACTAATTCACATTTCTCAGAAGAGGATGGTAGTGTTGTAGGAACTGAATGATTAAAGAGGTGTATGCTCATTTGTTTTCTTAAGTCATACACTAAAGCCCAAAATCCAGTCTCAGGGTACAGAGAATAAAAGCCTCAGAGTGAGAAACACAGATAGGGAGAAAGAAAAGAGATCCTTTGATGGGCTCACCCAGCAGTGATGAAGGAATTCAAGGATAAAATTGGGAAGATGATGGAAAAAATCTGTTACAGCAACCAATAAGCTGAAGTCTATCAGTATGTACCTAATGCATAAGAAGGTTTCCAGAGTAGGATAAATTCCTATAAATCCACAGGGAAACTAAGATACCATGATAAAAGGTTAACATCACTGAACACAAATGAAGATACCCCAATCACAAGAAATAGACTTACACTATGTCTCATCACTTTGTGGGAACTGCTTGCACTGAAAAGTATGCATATAGAAAAAATAAGTTCATAAATATAATCTACTGATACTTAAAAAAATAAATGATGTCTCCACCTCAAAATGTGCTTAAAAAAAACAGAATGCTGGACTACTGAGTAGTACAGGGCAGTTACATTTGAGAAAACCTATCCAAGTGCTGAAAATATCTGGAGAGAAAGATATTCACAACAGAAAGAACCAACCAGGTGAGAACCAACCAGGTGTGCAACTTAGTTCATAGACAAAGTAAATGAACAAGCTGCATTCAATTACAATGCTAGCACACCTAGAGGGAGAACAGTTGAGTAGGATTCAGGGGGAAAACTGCTAAAAAATAAAACAAAAAACTTTCTAAAAAATGAAAGGCCAGAATGAAGGATACACCAGTGAAAGACAGTATTGGGGAACTATAACAACCACTGATGCTGAAGCTGAAACTCCAATACTTTGGCCACTTCCTGCGAAGAGTTGACTCATTGGAAAAGACCCTGATGCTGGGAGGGATTGGGGGCAGGAGGAGAAGGGGACGACAGAGGATGAGATGGTTGGACGGCATCACCGACTCGATGGGCATGAGTTTGAGTAAACTCCGAGAGTTGGTGATGGACAGGGAGGCCTGGCGTGCTGTAATTCATGGGGTCGCAAAGAGTCCGACATGGCTGAGCGACTGAAGTGAACTGAACTGAACTGAACAACCACTGAAAACGTCTTGAACACACATTATTACTTCATTATTGACTTCGAAAGAAAGGAAATCAATAGGTCTAAAATACCAATGAACCTAAAAGCCTATTATGGAGAGTCACTCTATGTGACCAAAGAAAATAGAAAATGAAAAGGTGAAATAGAATCTAGGGAGTACCTAATGAAAATTTCCCAGAATGAAGGAGAATGATAGATGAGTGTGGGTGGGGTAAAAATGAGGGTTTTATAGAGAAAAAAGGAAACAAATAAAAAGATTTACATCATTTTGAAAGGAGAAAACAAAACAAAAAAAAATACTCCTTAAATTTCATCTCAACAATACAGGCTTAAGGGAAATGCCAAACACTAGAAGTCTTATAAAGGAAAACATAGGAAAAATGCTCTTTGACATGCGCCACTTCTTAAAATAATGAAAATAAAAGAAAAATAAACAACCGGGACCTAATTAAACTTAAAAACTTCTGCACAGCAGAGGAAACCATAAACAAAATTAAAAGACAACCCTCAGAATGGAAGAAAATACTTGCAAATGAAGCAACAGACAAAGGATTTATCTCCAAAATATACAAGCAGCTTATGGGGCTCAATATCAAAAAAGCAAACAACCCAATGAAAAAATAGGTGAAAGATCTAAATAGGTATCTCTCCAAAGAAAACATACAGATGACCAAAATAAATGTGTAAAGATGCTCAAGATCACTAATTATTAGAGAAATGCAAATCAAAACTACAATGAGGTATCACCTCACACAGGTCAGAATGGCCATCATAAAAAAAAAAAAAATCTACAAATAATAAATGCTAGGGAGGATGTGGAGGAAAGGCAACCCTCCTACACTGTTGCTGGGAATGTAAATTGATACACCCACTGTGAAGGACAATATGGCAGTTCCTGGAAAAACGAAACATAGAACTACCGTGTACATGTACTTAGTTGCTAAGTCACGTCCGACTCTTTGCAACTGCATGGGCTGTAGCCCACCAAGTTCCTCTGTCCCTGGGATTTCCCAGGCAAGAATACTGGAGTAGGTCGCTGTTTCCTTCTCCAGGGGATCTTCCTAAACCAGGGATCGAACCCATGTCTGCTAAACTGGCAAGCAGATTCTTTACCACTGAGCCACTAGGAAAGCTCAGAACTACCATATGACCCAACAATCCTACTACTCAGCATATACCTGAGAAAACTGTACCTCAGAAAGACATAGGCACCCCAGTGTTCAACTGCAACACCAACTATTTATAATGCCCAGGACATGTAAGCAACCTGGAGGTCCATTAACAGATAAATGGATAAAGAAGATGTGGTACATATATACAGTGGTACATTAATCAGCCACAAAGGAAGGCAATTGAGTCAGTTGAAGTGATGTGGATGAACATAGAGTCTGTCATGCAGAGTAAAGTAAGTCAGAAAGAGTAAAACAAATCTCATATTTTAATGCATATATCCATGGAGTCGCAAAGACCATGGGGTCACGGGGTCGCAAAAGTGGGACATGACTGAGCGACTGAACTGAACTGAATGCATGTATATGGAATCTAGAAAGATGGTACAGATGAACTTATCTGCAGGGCAGGAAGAGAGACGCAGACATAAAGAACAAACTTGTAGACACAGGAGGGAATGAGAGGGGAGGACAAATTGAGAGAGTAACACTGACATATATACACTTCCATGAGCGAAATAGCTAGCTAGTGAGGAGCTACTGTATTGCACAGGGAGGCCAGCTCAGAGCCCTGTGCTGACCTAGGGGGTGGAATGGGGGGAGGAGAGGGAGGCTCAAGAGAGAGGGAACATATTTATACACATGGCTGACGCATGATGAAGTATAGCAGAAACTAACACAACATTATAAAGCAATTCGATTCCAAGGGAAAAAATGGGAAGGAAAACGCTTGTGGTTACCCATTTTCACTCCTTTTTCCCCCTTCTTAATATTTCAAAGTGCCTTCACTTATTATTTCATTCCTGTTTATAGAACTCTCTTCTAAAGTACATTTTATGCTGATAAAAATCTTTCTATTTCCCTCAATCTGATAATGCTTTGATTTTTCTTTTATTCCTAACAATTGCATAGATTTTGAGTAGATATTCAATTCTGGGTTGATACTTCTTTTCTTCCAACATTTGGAAAAAAAAAAAAAATCTGCTTCTATTTTTTTCTGATGCGAAATTTCCTGCATTTAAATTGAATTTCCCCAGGATGGTGTTATTCTCTTGTTGATTTGGAGATTTTTTTTTTTCTCTCTTTTGCCTTCAGAAGTTTAATATGATATGGCTTAGTGTATATCTTTCCACAGTTCCCTATTTAGGATTTGTTCAGCTTCTTGAATCAGGGGGATTATGTCTTTTGACAAACTTGAAAAGGTGCTATTTCTTTGAGTTCTTTTTCAGCCCTGCCATCTACCATCTAGGATTTCAGTGACATAAATGTTAGATATTTTGTTAAAGCTCCAAGGATTGCTGAGCTCTGTTCATTGTGTTTTATTATTGTTTGTTTTGGCTGAATTTATTTATTTTTCTTTGGAGGAGGTGATATATATATATATATATATATATATATATATATATATATATATTCAGATTAGGCAATGTCTTTTGTCTTTAAGTTCACAATTCTTTTTTCTCTTTCCCTATCATTTACTGTTACCCAGTCCATTGAGATTTTGCTTAAGAATATATCATATTTTAGGACAGTTTTAGGTTCACAGCAAAACTGTGGAAAGGTACAGAGATTTCCTATACATTCCCTAAGCCCCCACACAAATTGCCTCCCCCGTTATCAACATTACTTACCAGAGTGGTACATCTGTTGAAACTTATTAACCTACATTGATACATTTTACTCACTCAAAGTAACCCAGAGTCCATAGTTCATGTAAAGTTCACTTTGGGTATATTCTATGTGTTGGAAAAATGTATAATGACACGTATTCACCACAATAGTATTTTCACTGTCTTGAAAATATTCAGAGATTAGCATATTCATTTCTGTTCACAACCCCTGACAACATAGATCTTTCTACTGTCTCCATAGTTTTGTCTTTTCCAGAATTCCATATCTTTGAAAATTATAGGATGCAGACTTTATAGGTTGACTTCTTCCCCTTAATTATATGCCCATAATTTTCCTCCAAATTTTTTCATGGTTTGATAGCTCACTTACTTTTAGCACAGAAAAGCATTCCATTATCTGTATATCCATACCTACTGAAGGTCATCTTCAGTCAGTTCAGTTCAGTTCAGTTGCTCAGTCATGTCCAACTCTTTGAGACCCCATGAATTGCAGCACGCTAGGCCATCTGGCAGCTGACAGCATGCCAGTTGTCTATCACCAACTCCCAGAGTTCACCCAAACCCATGTCCATCGAGCAGTCATGCCATCCAGCCATCTCATCCTCTGCCGTCCCCTTCTCCTGCCCTCAATCCCTCCTAGCATCAGGGTCTTTTCCAATGAGTCAGCTCTTCTCATGAGGTGGCCAAAGTATTGTACTTTCGGCTTTAGCATCAGTCCATCCAATGAACACCCAGGACTGATCTCCTTTAGGACGGACAGGTTGGATCTCCTTGCAGTCCAAGGGACTCTCAAGAGTCTTCTCCAACACCACAGTTCAAAAGCATCAATTCTTCGGCACTCAGCTTTCTTCACCGTCCTATTCTCACATCCATACATGACCATTGGAAAAACCATAGCCTTCACTAGATGGACCTTTGTTGACAAAGTAATGTCTCTGCTTTTTAATATGCTGTCTAGGTTGGTCATAACTTTCCTTCCGAGGAGTAAGTGTCTTTTAATTTCCTGGCTGCAATCACCATCTGCAGTGATTTTGGAGCCCCCCAAAATAAAGTTTGACACTGTTTCCACTATTTCCCCATCTATTTCCCATGAAGTGATGGGATCAGATGCCATGATCTTAGCTTTCTGAATGCTGAGCTTTAAGCCAACTTTTTCACTCTCCTCTTTCACTTTCATCAAGAGACTTTTTAGTACCTCTTCACTTTCTGCTATAAGGGTGGTGTCATCTGTATATCTGAGGTTATTGATATTTCTCCCGGCAATCTTGATTCCAGCTTGTGCTTCTTCCAGCCCAGCGTTTCTCATGATGTACTCTGCGTATAAGTTAAATAAGCAGGGTGACAAAATACAGCCTTGACGTACTCCTTTTCCTATTTGGAACCAGTCTGTTGTTCCATGTCCAGTTCTAACTGTTGTTTCCTGACGTGCATACAGTTTTCTCAAGAGGTAGGTCAGGTGGTCTGGTATTCCCATCTACTTCAGAATTTTCCACAGTTTATTGTAATATTGGCATCTTAGAGTAAACTAGGAAGCATTTCTTCTGTTTCTGTTCTCAGAAAGATAGGTATTGTGGAGAACTGATGATTTCTTCCTCAAATGTTTAGCATAATTCACCAAAGAATACATCTGAACTTTGTGCTGTCAGTTTTCAAAGGTTATTAGGGATTGTTTCAGTTCATTTAACAGATATAGACCTATTCAGTCTGACTGTATTTTCTTGTGTGTGATTTTTCTGCCTGCTTGATCTGCCCATTTCTCATAGAAGAATGTTAAGATCTACTGAGTTTCTGAAATCAACTTTTGTATTTTTCCATTGATAATTTTCCATTATTTTAAAATATTTTTCTTCTTTTTACATAATCTTCTTCAAGAGTAAGTGGGCCATCTTTTAAGAAACAACATCATTAGCAAAAGTCCAGATTGCACAGACAGTTCTGAGCGCCCCCCGCCTCGCCACCCCACCTCCATGCCCCTAGCCCTCTCAGGCCACAAACTTCCAATATCCAGACCGAAGGCTGGCCTCAGATTGTAGTTTTTCACATTGCCACCAGAGGGCGCCAAAACTAGCCCATCACAAAGTAATGGCCTGGTAAGGAGAAGGAAGCGATTTTAACGACTTTTGTTGTTTTCTGTTGCTCAGTCCTGTCTGACACTTTGCCACCCCATGGACTGCAGCAGGCCAGACCTCTCTATAAATAGTGAAGGCCTCTGTCCTTCACTGTTTCCCAGAGTTTGCTTGAGACTCACATCCATTGAGTCGGTGATGCCATCCAAGGATCTCGTCCTCTGTCATCCCCTTCTCCTCCCAGCTTCATTCTTTTCCAGAATCGGGGTCTTTTCCAACAGGTCAGCTCGTCACATCAAGTGGCAAAAGTATCAGAGCTTCACCGGCAGCATCAATCCTTCCAATGAATATTCAGGGTTGAATTCCTTTACGATTGATTGATTGGTTTGATCTTGCAGTCCAAAGGACTCCCAAGAGTCTTATCCAGCACCACAATTGGAAGGCATCGATTCCTCGGTGCTCAGCCTTTTTTATTGTCCAGATCTAACAGCTGTACATGACTACTGGAAAACCATAACTTTGACTAGGCAAAACTTTGTAGGCAAAGTAATGTCTCTGTTTTTTAATACACTGTCTAGGTTTATCATAGTTTTTCTTTGAAGGAGCAAGTGTCTTTTAATTTCATGGCTGCAACCACCGTCCACAGTGATTTTGAAGCCCAGGAAAATAAAGTCAGTCTTTGTTTCCACTGTTTTCCCATCTACTTGCCATGAAGTGATGGGACCGGATGCCATGATCTTCATTTTTTGAATGTTGAGTTTTAAGCCAGCTTTTTCACTCTCCTCTTTCACCTTCAAAAAGAGACTCTTTAATTCCTCTTCACTTTCTGCCTAAGGGTGGTATCATCTTTATATCTGAGGTTATTGATATTTCTCCCTGCAATCTTGATTCTAGATTGGATTTCATCCAGCCTGGCATTTCTCAAGATGTACTCTGCATGTAAGTTAAATAAGCAGGGTGACAATATACAGCCTTGACGTACTTCTTTCCCAATTTGGAACCAGTCTGTTGTTCCATGTCCAGTTCTAACTGTTGCTTCCTGACCTTCCTGCAGGTTTCTCAGGAGGCAGGTATGGTGGTCTGGTATTCCCATCTGTTTAAGAATTTTCCAGTTTATTGTGATCTATAATCATAGGTTTTAGCAGTCAATGAAGCAGAAGTAGATTTTTTTTTTTTTTCTGGAATTCTCTTGCTTTTTCTGTGATCCAACAGATGTTGTCTATTTGATCTCTTGTCCCTCTGCCTTTTCTAAATTCAGCTTGAATGTTTGGAATTTCTCAGTTCACATACTGTTGAAGCCTAGCTTGAAGGATTTTGAGCATTACTTGGCTAAGTAATTACTTTGTAAGTCGACATCACCAACTCGATGGACCTGAGTTTGAGCAAGTTCCAAGAGTTGGTGATGGACAGGGAGGCCTGGTGTGCTGCAGTCCAGGGGGTCACAAAGAGTTGGACATGACGGAGTGACTGAGATGAATTTGCTAAGGTTACTGAATTTAACTTAGAGTTTAAAAGATTTCCACCCTATCACTCTTCAAGGTGTACCCTCTCTGGAGAGAAATGAAAATGATCATATTCCCTCACCATTGTGTCTTGAATAAATCCTACTGCAGCTTTTTTTTTTTTTTTTTAAGTTGAAACAAGTGGATACTTTCTGTTGTTTGCTGATGGTTTCTTTTTTTTTCCTTCTGCTGTTTAAATTGTGCAATCACACAATTTTATTATGGGCATTTTCAAACAGTTCTCAAATAGTTCTAGTGTTTCTGACAACTCAGTGATTTCATCTGTTCATATTTTTTTATTCTGTTTGAAAATTTTCCTGGTTTTTGGTATGACAACCCATTTTTAGGTATCTTATGTATTGTGTTATAAGACACTGGGTCGTATTTAAATCATCTCTTATAGTTGGGTTCCCCTGATACCACTTATAGTGAAAGGGGGGAGCACCGCTACATTGTGTCCTATGCAAATAGACATTCAGTTTCGCTATTCAGCCTCTTTGACACCCCAGGGTATGAGTGGCTCCTAGAGGAGATGTGGGGTCAGAGTTCCAGCTCTGAACTAGACTTCTGCTACACCAAGGCCAGCTTTGAGAAGCAGTAGCATTAGTCATAAAGATACTAACACTACCAGTACTACCAGTAGCTCTACAGTACCCCACCTGGCTTCTACTGATACTGAAGTGGGGGGTGGAGGGGTGGGGAGGGCTTGATTCATTTCTGTTGAGTTGTGGAAAAAGTCTACTTATGTTTGACACTACTGCTGGCACCATACCAGTGGAGAGAGGAAGACAATTCTGAATAATCCTTGGTAGGGTTAATGTGTGTGCTCCACATGTAGACCGCACCGACACTGTGAGAAAAGGGTCTTGCTACCACCCAGCAGGGATGCAAAGTTCAGTCTTCCACTCACCTGGATTTCCATGGCACATCTTGCTCTGGGGGGTGGCTCCTTGATTGCAGCCTGGCAAGGGACCCATTAGTATTTGTTGGCACAAGATAGTGAGGAGAGACTGGTAGTCTCTAAGTATTTGGCTGGGGTAGAGATATTACCATCTAATTTTTTTCTATCATGTTGGTCAACTTTTTTCCTGGTTGAATAACTACAGTTGTTGCTGTTCAGTTACTAAGTCATATCTGACTCTTCTCCACCCCGTGGACTGCAACAGTCCAGGCTCCTCTGTCCTCCACCATCTCCCGGAATTTGCTCAAATTCAGGTTCATTGAGTTAGTGATGCTATCTAACCATCTCATCCTCTGCCGCCCCCTTCTCCTTTTGCTTTTAATCTTTCGCAGCATCAGGGTCTTTTCCAAAGACTCAAATCTCTGCATCAGGTGGCCAAAGTATTGGAGCCTTAGCTTCAGCAGCAGTCCTTCCAATGCATATTCAGGGTTGATTTCCTTTATGATTGATTGGTCTAATCTTGCAGTCCAAACGACGCTAGAGAGCAGTCTCTTATTGAGTTTTGTTTGTTAGTTTGTTTTCTTTTGTTTTTGGTCTATGGATCAAATGCCAAAATCTTTTTTTTGGCATTTCTGGTTTACTGACTTTCACTCCAAGTCTGGGATATATGAGGCAAAAAGCAAATCTAGGAGCTCATCAACTGTCAGTGCTTGGGTTCTGATGTCGCTAAACAGTTCATCTTTTTCCCTACAACTTTCAAAGTCTCCTTAATTTTGTTTTATATCTAATATCTTTTTTTCAGTTGTGCTTATTAGGAAAAATCAAGAAAACTATATATAGACATACTCCTTAAAGCAGGATTGCTATAACAATGCTAATATTTTAAAATTACTTTTTATTTATTTTATAATAAGTATTTAAATATAATTGCATGATTAAATACAAAATACTGCTAAGAGACTAATAATCTTAGTAAACACTAAGGAGGAGTTACTAAACTTTTAATACAGGCGTCTGTTAAAAATGGTGAGTTCCAAATGGAATCTAGAAAAATTGGACAGACAAACCTTATTTGCAGGGCAGGAATAGAGATGCATTTGGACATTGTGGGGTAGGGGAGGTGGGATGAATTGGGAGCCTGGAATTGACACGTGAGCACTACCTTATGTGAAGCCAATAATTAATGGGAACCTGCTGCATAGCACAGGGAATTTAGCTCAGTGCTGTGATGACCTAGATGGATGGGATAGGGTGGGAAAGAGCAAGGAGGTCCAACGGGGGAATATATGTATACATATGGTTGATACATTCTATGTACATTTATGTATACATCATTGTACACAGAAACTAATACAACATTGTAAAGCAACTATAACCCAATTTTTAAAAATCCACTTAAGAAAAAAAAAATTCTTTCTACCAAGTTTATGCACCTTTCTGAAGATCTCTGAAAAGGGAAAAGTGTATTCAATATTTTTAAAAAAACCTTTAGAGTTTTTGGAATATGTAAAAGTGGTAAATTAGGAAAGAAAGTTTAGTGGAGAAACTATCCCTTTGTAATTATATAAACAATTTAATTTAGTAGAAGTGTATAATGAATAATCTGAGTGAGAGTTACGTGTTCATTTAGAGGTAGAGTTTTTGTGATAATCTTTAGTTCTTTTTTTTTTTTTTTCTTTTATGTAGTAGTGATCTAGATGACTCAGTGGTAGAGAATCTGTCTGCCAATGCAGGAGACATTGGTTTGACCCCTGGTTTGGGGAGATGCCCTGAAGAAGGAAACAGCAACCCAATCTAATATGCTTGTCTGGAGAATCCCATGAACAGAGTAGCCTGGTGGGCTACAGTCCATGGGGTCAAAAAAGAGTCAGACAGGACTTAGTAACTAAACAACAGCAATGGGGCCTAATCAAATTTCTAAGCTTTTTGCATTTCAGAGGAAACAATAAGCAAAACAAAAAGACAGCAACAAACTGGGAGGAAATATTTGCAAATGGTGCACCCAACAAGGGCTTGTTTTCTAAAATATGCAAACAGCTCATACAACTCAATAAAAGAAAAACAACCCAATCAAAACATGGGTAGAAATCCTAAACAGACATTTCTCCAAAGACTTGCAGGTGACCAACAGGCACATGAAAATATACTCAGCATTGCTAATTAGATAAATGCAAATCAAAACTACAGTGAAGTCCCATCTCACACCAGTTAGAATGGCCATCACTGAAAAGTCTACAGATAAAAAATGCTAGAATGGATGAGGAAGCTGTGGTACATATACACCATGGAATATTACTCAGCCATTAAAAAGAATTCATTTGAATCAGTTCTAATGAGATGGATGAAACTGGAGCCCATTATACAGAGCGAAGTAAGCCAGAAAGATAAAGACCATTACAGTATACTAACACATATATATGGAATTTAGAAAGATGGTAACAATAACCCTATATGCAAAACAGAAAAAGAGACTCAGATGTATAGAACAGACTTGTGGACTCTGGGAGAAGGCAAGGGTGGGGTGTTTCAAGAGAACAGCATCGAAACATGTATATTATCTATGGTGAAACAGATCACCAGCCCAGGTTGGGTGCATGAGACAAGTGCTCGGGGCTGGTGCACTGGGAAGACCCAGAGGGATCAGGTGGAGAGGGAGGTGGGAGGGGGGACCAGGATGGGGAATACATGTAAATCCATGGCTAATTCATTTCTATGTATGACAAAAACTACTGCAATGATGTAAAGTAATTAGCCTCCAACTAATAAAAATAAATGGAAAAAAAAATGCTAGAGAGGGTATGGAGAAAAGGGAGCTCTCTTACACTGTTGGTGGGAATCTGTTTTGGTGTATCACTATGGAAAACAGTATAGCAGTTCCTAAAAATATTAAACCTCAAGTTCCCATGTGATCTAGCAATCCCACTCCAGGGCATTTATCTGGAGAAAACTCTAATTTGAAAAGATACATGCACCCAATTTTCATAGCAGCATTATTTACAATAGTCAAGACATGGAAGCAACCTAACAGTTTGTTGAGAGATGAGTGGATAAAGATGTGGAACATATATAGAACAGAAAACTAATCAGCATAAAGAAAAGAATGAAACAATGCCATCTGCAACAACATGGATGAACCTAGAGATGATCATACTAATGAAATATATCAGATACCAAACTATATCATTTATATGTGATATATACCAAACTATATACCAAACAATATGTGATATATACCAAACAAATAAATACCAAACTATATCATTATATGTGAAGTCTAAAATATAACACAAATGAACTTATTTATGGAACAGAAACAGACTTAGATTTACACACACACACACACGAAAAACAAACCCATGGTTACCAAAAGTGGAAGCAGAAGGGGAAGAGATCAATTTGGCAATAAGGACTGGGATTAGCAGATACACACTACTATGAACAAAACAGATAAATATCAAGGTACTATTGTATACCACAGGGAACTGTCTTCAATATTTTATAATAAACCATAATAGAAAAGGATATGAAAAGAATATATATTTAATTTAAATGATATATAATTATATAATATGTTATATATAACATTACAAAATAAATAATTATATAATATACATAAAATTTATACTGTTAATTTGTGGTGTACAACAAAGTAATTCAGTTATATAACTTTCTTGTACACCAGAAATTAACATTGCAAATCAACTACACTTCAATACAAAATAAAAATAAATAAAATGGGAGCACATAACCATTTACTAACAAAATGTATAATCTAATTATGTATAATATTGATATAAAATCACATTTCTCTATGTATGTATAATAATGGTTAACATATTTACATTTCCCTAGATTCTTACGTTGAAAGTGTTTTTGATGACAAATATGATAGACTGAAGTTTTTTTTTTTTTTTTTATAATGGGAAGTTGTTGAGATTAGCAAACACACTCTATAAGAAAAAAAAACTCACATTGTAAATAAAAATAATTAAATAAACAACAAAAACAATCTAAAACTAGTTATAAGAGCAAGAACAAGACCAAAAATAATTTGCCTAACTAACATATAATATGTGGTTTAGCTACTACCTTCTCACATTTTAAATATCCCCTATGCCTCCAAGAAATAGCATTCCTCTTATTGGCTATTTATTCCATAAATGTGAAAAAAAGGCAAGAATCTCAGGACCACAGAGTTCCTCCAAACAAGAATACTTTTAATAGTAAATGCTGCACTTACTCAAATATAATACAAGTATATTTTTAGAATGCAGAAAATATTCAGCTTCTTTCTGCTGAATGCTATTTAAAGTACTTATTAGAAAGTAAAATTAATGATGACCAATAAATATTTTTTGACTGTGTAGTATTTAATAGTGTCTGCTTCAATGAATCAGCTTCAGAGAAATATAAATTTAATTTTAACATTAAAGTAAATGTTTTATTGCCATCATATGGGGTAGAGGGTATTCCAAAGATTTATTATGTATTAATGCTGGTGAAAGACATAATAGTAACTTTAATAATTAGATAACATATTTTAATTTATGAAGTTTAAACTTTAGCAGCAGATGGAAATTAAATTTTTGTTAAATTTAACAATAAGATCATGCCAAGAAAATCCCAAGAGAATAATTAAAATGAAATATTGTAGAAACATTAGTATTTTGAGGTCCAATGAAATCTAAGTTAAATTATATGATGATTCTTCTGATGATAAGTACTGAAAATATTTCATAGGAAAGAAATAATGCAGATGGTCAAGGTTCCTGTGAGGTTGAAAGTGATCAAGTTTTGGGGAAACTGATATATTCTAATCAGAGACAGCAACTGAGTCATACAAAATTAATAGTAAATTAAAGCTGAAAAGGGAGGTGGTAAGAAAATTCAAGCTAAATGTTAAAAGACATCAGGCTAAATTATTACATAGTTATTAAATTGAAAATGAAAAGAAATGAATTTTTAATATTACAAATGAGACACCTATTTCATTTATAAAATTTAGTGTAAAACTAAGTATTTGAACAATTGACCTTCCTCATTCTGAGTTGAGCTTAAATAACAATTTTATAAATTAGGTATTAGGGCTCCTCTGAAAGAAGTAGGTCAATTAAAAGTTAGTAAAGCCAAAAGTCCAGATGGTATTGAATTCACCCAACTAAGATTAACTCTGCTGAATTTGGCTTATTCTCATCATTCAATTATTCATGTGATATATGTGAAAATCTGGCAAATTGGAAAATTACCATTCGTTTGGTCCATCAATGGAAGATGACTCAGTTCTCCTAATCACCAATTTAAACACAAGTGTCTTCTTTCCCTTCAAATGTTTTTAAAAGCAACTGTATCTATAACCCACAAAAATGAACAATCAAAGAAAATCACAAGTAATTAAATTTTTCCACAGGTTAGTAACAAAAATAACCATTTGCATAAAAGTTAACAAGTAGTTGTCTACAGAAAAGACACATTTTCCATTGAATAAAATGAAAAAAACTTTAAGAAATGGGAACCTGCACAAGGGGAGAATTTTATACTCATACATTTTTGTTCTACAGTATATTATGACCTTGAGTAAATCACATTATATCACTCAGATTCTTAATTTTCTCTGCTATAAATTCACACTTAGTGTTCTTTTTTCATGTTTCTGATTTCCTGCTTTAAATTTAAATAATTCTGTAGAAGAAAACTTACATGCTTAAACTTCTCAAGATTAAAGGTATCTCTATATAGCTAGTATGGGATTCATATTATTTTACAAGGACTTAAATACTGAAAATTATTTTATACCATCACGTCATATGTATATACTTTAAGAACAAACTGCTGTTTGTTTGCCTGCATTTTCTGTTGTTTGTTTGTTCTTTTTTTTGGAAATATTCAACTAATACTCTGTGAAAACTGATAATTGCAATCAAAGATATAGATAACTTTATATCTAGTTTCTCACTGAAGATTCACAATAATCCTATAAGGCATAAATAATTATTTTTATTATTTGTAGATCATAAACATAAGGCATAGTAAAGTTAAAATACTTTAGTTCAGTTCAGTCACTCAGTCGTGTCCGACTCTTTGCGAACCCCATGGACTGCAGCATGCCAGGCCTCCCTGTCCCTCACCAACTCCTGGAGTTTACTCAAACTCATGCCCATTGAGTCAGTGATGCCATCCAACCATCTCATCCTCTGTCGTCCCCTTCTCCTCCTGCCTTCAATCTTTCTCAGCATCAGGGTCTTTTCCAATGAGTCAACTCTTTGCATCAGGTGACCAAAGTATTGGGGCTTCAGCTTCAGCATCAGTCCTTCCAATGAACACCCAGGACTGATCTCCTTTGGGATGAACTGGTTGGATCTCCTTGCAGTCCGAGGGAATCTCAAGAGTCTTCTCCAACACCACAGTTCAAAAGCAACAATTCTTTTATTTTTTTTCCATTTATTTTTATTAGTTGGAGGCTAATTACTTTACAATATTGTAGTGGTTTTTGCCATACATTGACATGAATCAGCCATGGATTTACATGTGTTCCCCATCCTGATCCCCCCTCCCACCTCCGTCTCCACCCGACTCCTCTGGGTCTTCCCAGTGCACCAACAATTCTTCTGCACTCAGCTTTCTTTATAGTCCAACTCTCACATCCACACATGACCACTGGAAAAATCAGAGCCTTGACTAGATGGACCTTTATTGGCAAAATAATGTCTCTGGTTTTTAATACGCTGTCTCGATTGTTCATAACTTTTCTTCCAAGGAGAGAGTGTCTTTTAATTTCGTGGCTGCAGTCACCATCTGCAGCGATTTTGGAGCCCCCAAAAAAGTAAAGTACTTGACCTGTCTGAAATAGTGTTGAAGTCAGGACTGCCCAGCTGAAATTCTGTGACTCACAGATGCTATTAATACTGTCTGAGCAGGAAGGGGACATAATCTTGAGGCAAATGAACAGAAGGTTGTTGTGGTGCCACTTGGACTAGGAAAGGGTATCTGAATTTTGTGTTGGTAGTGTTCTTATATTATCATTATGTCATTTATGTTTTAAATTTTTATATAATTTTAAATGTTACCTTCCATTTACAGTTAAAAACGTTTATCTGTAGCCCCTGTGTTGTGCAATACGTCCTTAAGCCTATCCTACTCCCAGCAGTTTACGTCCCCCAGCCTCCCCACACCTATATCACCCGCCTTCCCTGGTGACCTCTAGTTTGTTCTTATAGCTCTGAGTCTGCTTCTGTTTTGTTGCATTCACTAGTTTGCTGAAAACTGTACAGTACTGAGTACCTCAAAGTGCAAAATACTCTGTCTTGTCTAGTGCATATGTCTTATGACTTTACAGAGTTGGAAATCAAGTCTTAACTAGGCTTGCTTAAATGTCATTGCCAAGGTTAAGGAATAATAAAGAACATAGATTAAAAAATTAGAACATAATTGGTATAGAAACATTTTTCATTTTTTTGTAAATTGAACGCATTGTGGTGAACTGAAACTTGTATTAACCACATGTTTAAATCATCTCTAAAAATGAGAATAATATTATTAGTCAAATTTCAGAGAGGTCTGGACTGTCCTAAAGCAAGTACATTAATGCTCCCATGTCCCTCTGCATATTCAATACTTTTATACATCTGTATATTCAAATAACACAGGCTCCCAACCCATAAGTGCATAAAGAGACATATCATATATTAACTTAGACTAGTTATTATCTCAGTATGATAGTATTTACTTACTCCTGAAATCTAAAGTCTGATTTTCTCTTTACAATTAAAATATGTTCAAGGGTAGATTTTAGTCATCAATAATGCTAAGCATGGCTAATCTCTGTCCAAAAATAACCTCTGTATTTAGAAATAGAAACAGCTTCATTTTCCCTTCTGCCTCACATCTGTGCTTTGATATAGTAACAGAAAGACAATTAAAAACAAGGAACAAAGTTTCCATTTACAACAGAATGGTAGATTGTCTTGATCACAAAAATCATTAAACATCCTAGACAAAACTAAATCTTTTAAAATTGCTGAACTGAGAGTAAAATTGGAGTTCCCCAGAAGCAAAAATCAGAAAAAGCAAAAACATAGAAATAAGAAAGTACTCAAAACTGAACAAGCTATATGCCAACAACTTCTGGACACAGTTAAAGTAGTTCTAAGCATGACATTTACAACCTCAAATGCTTACATTAGAAATCCCCAAAATATTGACAAGTAGTTAGATGTAGTTAGATATAATAGAAAATAAGGATAACATATCAAAGTAAGAAAGAAGAAAGGAGACAAAAATAGAGAACAAAGTAATAACAGAAAAATACAACAAGGAGAATCAATTAAGACAAAAGTTGTTTTTGACAGAGGCAATGATAGGTAGATAGATGGATGATAGATGATAGTTCAATAGATAAATTGGACTACATAAAAAAAATTTCATAAAAGGATACAATCGACTAAGTGAATAGGCAACTGTGGAATGTGAGATAATATTTTCAAATCATGTATCTTGTGAGAAGTTAATATCCAGCACATGTAAAGTTAATGTATTTTTACATATATGTAAAAATATCCAGCATATGTTAATATCCGGCATATCCAGCATTGTTTTAGCTCAATAAAAACAAAAAGAACAAATAACCCAGTTATCAAATGGGCAAGGAACTTGAACAGACATTTCTCCAAAGAAGATACACAACAGGCAAGGAGCATATAAAGAGATACTTGACATCACTAATCATTAGGGAAATATAAATCAAAATCACGATGAGTTACTTCACTCTGTATAATGGGCTCTGGGAGCCTGACTCAGGGCTGTGTGTGACATCCCAGAAGGATGGAATGAGATTGGGGGGCGGGTTTCCGGACAGAGGGGGCTCATGTGCTTGTAGGTGATTCATGTTGTTGTATGGTAGAAGCCAATGCAATATTGCAAAGCAATATCTTTAATGTCTTCAAATTAAAAATAAAATTTAAAAATAAACACAATGAGATATCACCTCATACCTATTAAGGTGGCTACTATGAAAGAATGGGAGGAAGGAATGGTGTGGAAGAGAGAGAAAAGGAAAGAAAAAAGGGAAAGGCATGAAGGAGGGCAGAAAGGAAGGAGGGAAATAAATACTGACATGAGTGAGGATGTGAAAAACACAGACCTTTGACCTTTGTGCACTGTTAGTGGGAATATGCAGCCAGCAACTACCGTGGAAAGTACTACAGTGGTTTATTTAAAAACTAAAAATAGAATTACGATGTGATGCAGCAATTTTACTTCTAGGTATACACCCTCCAAAAAGGAATTTGAAAGCTTGATCTCAAAGAAATACCTGTACATTCATGTTCATGGCAGCAATAGCCAAAAGCTTACCACCCAATCCCTACTTGTTTTTAGATAGTCTCTTATTTGTTACTTATGGTTTTTAGTATATTGGGACACACTTTTTGTTTGCTTGTTTTGTTTTTTAGGATACTGCTATTCTAAGTAACTATTATTTTAAAAAAATACAAAGTAAAAAGCCCTGTAATAGAAAACAAGGCTAAGAAATCAAAGTAAGGAGGGGTTGATAATGAAGAGGATGATGTATTAAACCCAAAGAATTTATAGTTGATTGCATGGGAACTTTTTTATTGTCTCTTGACTTTTAGTTTATCAAGAAAAACTTTGACAGCTTATATTCATGTTTATATACTGATGTGAAGAACTGACTCATTGGAAAAGACCCTGATGCTGGGAAAGACTGAAGGCAGGAGGAGAAGGGGATGACAGAGAATGATATGGTTGGATAGCATCACCAACTCAATGGACATGAATTTGGATAAATTCTGGGAGTTGGTGATGGACAGGGAGGCCTGGCATGCTGTGGTCCATGGGATCGCAAAGAGTCAGACATAATTGAGCAACTGAACTGAACTGAACAGAACTGATTCATGTTTATAGACACATACAGGCTTTCTGAGGTCATTAATTTGTAATTCAAATAGTACCTCAAGTGCTAGTCCACTAAGATCAAATAAAAATACATTTCTATGATGTTTTCAATGCTAATATGCTTTTATACATGCTTAAAATTATTTCAGTACCATTCTGACATGTTTTATCAAACAAAAAAATTTTGGAAGAAATATGGGAAGATATGTCAAATGCCTAGCACAGTTCCTGATATTTAATTATTTGCTAAAACAACTCCTCTAAAAACTAAGACCATCATCCATCATGGCCACTTAAATCTGCACCATGAGTTTGTCATACTGAATCTTCATGTCTCTTTCCCTTTGTTACTGTTTCCTCAGCATTCTTCCCCTCCCCAAATTCTCTACCCCATTAATTGTATAAGCATAGAAGAGCCCTCTTTGAAAATACCTGAAACTACCACCTTCTAATCAACAGCTTTTTAATATTCATTCTCAATCATAAACAACACTACTCATCCCTCTCCAGGTCATTCAAAATATACAAGGTGAGAATAAATTAATTGATTAGCCCATGATATACTACAAAATGGCTGTTTAATTTTCAACACAAAGGGTATAATTCAAGTCAATAAACATTGAATGAATACCTGTTAATGTAAGTATTAATAATTTCCTTAACCACAGGCAGGATTCAATAGTTTCAGGAAGGCACTAAGGTGTCTCCATTTCCTTCTCATCTTTTTAAGTACCTAGGTAAATCAGATCGTCATGCCAGAGACTGATCTAAAACGCTTATATCTTTCATTTCCAAACCCAAGCATCTTCTCTCTTCATGTATTTTCATCTTGATGCTAGGAGCTGGGCTTCTAGAAAGAGTGCCAATGAACTAAAACAGTAACCTCCAAGTCTCATATAATAGTATTTAGCATCATATATTTTTGTGGTTTGAAAGGGTAAGCCATTTATTTTAATATTGATTATCACGGAAGGTTTCGTAGAAAACACAAGGTTTAAACCTTGCCTTGGAAACTGACAAGATTGTTCATATATGAGAAATGTGAGTAAAGCATTCAAGGTTAAAGGAAAAACTATATACGCAGACATAGATGATGAAAAGTACACTGAACATTAGCGGAACAAAGATTAATCCCAGGTGACTGAAAGGCAGACCATAAGGAGGCAAATAATAAACTTTGGGAAGAACGCACACACACATACACACACACAAACACAGTAGTTGGAAACAGAGTATAATGATTAAGAGTTTGAGGTTTGAAACCAAAAAGAATAGGAATAAAATGAAGTTACTAATGATAAGTTGTTTGAGAATTCAAAGAGGAATGTTAATGCATTAATCATAGAATCTGGAAAAGAGTATTAACCAAACGCCACTATTCATTTTCCTGTTATCTTGAGTATCTATAGAATAAAGATTGCTTTATTCTGCGAAAAAGCTTAAATCATCATAGTTTTATTTTTAATAAAGAAACAAAAAAGCTTTCCTTGTATAAAAAGTTTATTTGATCTTTCTTAGGTAAAATAAAATTACAGAAAAAAAAAACTGGTGGTAGAATAGATGAGAGAGGAAGAATTTAGAACTAAAGAGAGTCGAGTGATAAAACAAATGTAAAGTGTATTCCCACAGATCAAAAAGCATTTATAAAGACCGGAACATCAAAACTTATAAAGATAGTGCCAGTGGAATGAACACTCACATGCCTGGAGGCATTTGATCACATTTTCTGAATATAAATTCAAGGCATATGGTCTTTTAATTGGATAGAATATTTGAAATAAAGACTGTCCAGAAAACCTCAGTCACAGTAACTACTTCCAAGGTCACCTTGTAGATGAAAACACTTAATAATGAAACATTTTTATGTTTAAGTAACTAACCACATTTGAAGTGGTGCCAAGATTTAACAAAAAATGATAGTCATTTATAAATTGTTATTGTAAAGTTAAAGGTAATAACAGTCGAAAGAGTTCCTACATAGCTGACATGAACTATAAGTTAGAAATATTATAAAAAGGAATACATATGCATTCCAAAGAGGTAAATAAACCTTGAAAGGCTATAAAGGCAAGGAGATAAGTCAAAATGAAGAATTTCTGACAATACATTCATATGCTCCCCAGAGGCATTTGACAAAAAATGTATGCCTCTCACTAGTGAGCTCCCAAATTTATCTACCCTCACACTCTAGAGTGTTGAAATAAATAAAGAAGTTCAAAATATCTTAATTATAAATCCAGTTATAATTAAGTTGTCTCTGTGTCTCTAAATAGGAAAGAAATAGACCTTAAAAAGTATTTTCTATATTCTCAGGTTTTCTACTGAAAAGATTCTTCCTAAAGTTACTGAGAGATTTCAAATGTGAGAGGTATAAAGTGTTTAGAAAGCATAGCAAGATAAAATTTCTTAAATGAAAGTACTAAAATACTGACTGCAAATCTTAAATTAAATCTCATTTTGTATCATCAGATAATAAGGGATAGCTAAGGATATGAGTGATATTTTGGAGAAATGTCACATCATACGTGAAGGGTTATTTCCTTCATGGTCCCTAACATTTAATTGGAAATCTTTGCCAACTTGTGGATATAATAACCCATTCTGGGAATTTGTGGCTTATCGCTTGAGCAATGGTGTCATTCTGTTCAATTTGAGTTTCAAACATTCATTTCAAATTCACCAATGTATTCTTGCAGAAGCTAATACAATCAATTACAAATTTTACATTACATAATGATTATAATTTACAAATAACTTTTAACACATATTGTCATGTTAAGATGGGGACTGCAGATTACATATGATTTACAACACACTGAAAATAGAAGAGAATTAAGAGTATAATTGGTTGTAATTATTTTAGTGTCATTAAATACAATGGGAAAAATTGGTTGTCCAGTTAATTAAGTAAAGGGGATTAGTACTTCCAGTGGTTTTTTGAAACTATCTCAAGAGGAGTTTGTAATCTGCTTAGTAAATCAGTACAACAAAATTTAATCAGATCTTATTCTGATGCATTTATGTCACGCCAATAGTAAAATCAAAGTAGAAGCAAAAGGTAACAGATGAAGCAGGAGAATGAAAAAAGGCAGAAGTCAGGGTAAGGAGAGATGAGGAGGGCAAATTAAAAGTGATGAAAGTGGTAAAATAAGATGCACCAAAACAATAATGGGAACTTGACACATTTTGTTTAGTAAGGAAGGCTATTTAAGCAGAGATAACTACAAAGGAACACTCTACAAACTGTCATATATCTATGAACAGTAATCACATATAATGTAAGTATATCCACTTTTACATGTGCAACTTTTTATTCATAGAATAACATCATTAAAAATGTGTTCCAGATAAGTATTTTCTAAGTTGTTTCTTATTTAATCCTCATAATAACCTTTGAGTTAGCTGCTTGAATTCTCTCTCAATGACAAATTAGAAAGCTGAGGTTTAAGGAAATAAATCAATTGCACAGATGCACAGTAAGAAAAGTGTGATTCTAGTCCAGATTCATCTGACCTTGATGGCCTCTAATTGTTTGAGTTTTATGCCTCTATTATGCAGGCACTTTGTGAACTAAATATTAAAACACTTTTCAAGTCATATTATCAAATTCAGAAAAACAGCGGCTAGGTACTTGAATCTCGGAGCTAACCTTTCTTTTATCAAATGAAATTTTAATAAATATATAAAAATAAAGTATAGCTGGAAGAGATGTTAAGAGCCCTCTAGTACACTTATGGGCTTTGTATTTTTTTTTTTCCCCTAAAAGAGCTGATTTATTTTCAACCTATAATGGGTAATGTTATATATAGGTCACTGGGCTAGACATTTTGATATGTAAAAAGAATATTTTAAAACCTTGATCTCTACCAGAGGTCAAGCTGCATCAAAAACATACTTTTTAATGGAGAATAAAATATCCGAGAAATACACATGCAAATAACATGCTGTGGAAATGGAGAGAAAGGTCTAATTAATAGTAACCAAGGAAATTAAATATTAAGAAAGTAGGTTACATTTGAAGATATTAAAGGGTTATTAAAATTTCAGTAAATGAAAAATGAGAAAATATTATTCAGGGAAGGAAGGAATAGTATAGACACTGGAAATTTTGTCTCACAAGTTTTTCTAACTTGCTTAATGGGAATAAAACTCAAAAAAGTATCATTAATATTGAGAAAGTTAATGGATACAAAGCTAATGTAATATTTGAAGTAATGTAACTGTTACCACAATCATCAATGTTGTTGCTATAGTTAGAGAATAGAGTGGGCAGCTGCTGTGAGTATTCTTGGAAAATACATTTTACAATGAAATGTAATATTATATCATTTTATTGAGAATGATAAAATATGATATGATTAAGGGACAGAATAAAATAAAAATTGACTGAAAAAAAAAGATATGATTATGGGATATGATCTGACACAGTCTTAAAAAAATAAATTTAGGCCAAACAATAGAGAATCTTAACTGAAGGAAACTTGAAATTTGTTTCTAGACTAATTCTTATGACTAGGTCTTTAAGAAAGGAAATAAATAGATTCAATTTGTGTTTTAATAATATGTTATATATATAAATATGCTTATTAATTAACAACATGCTCATGCATTTTAACTCATACTATTAATTTTATAACTTTAGATGCACATAATATTTTGTGTAATTTGTAGATAAAGAAATGGAGACTTCAGACATTAGCTGGTTTCCAAATCATTAGCTTATAGGTGGGAGTGTGCATGCTAAGTCACTTTACTTGTGTCTGACTCTTTGCAAATCTTGGGCTGTAGCCCACCAGGCTCTTCAGTCCATGGGGATTCTCAAGTCAAGAATACTGGTGTGGGCTGCCATGCCCTCTTCCAGGGGATCTTCCCAATCCAGGGATTGAACCCATGTCTCTTACATTTCCTACACTGAAAGGCGTGTTCTTTACCACTAGTGCCACAGAGCCAAGACTTTACCCAGGCCTCTAAATATAAATCTAATCTTCCTACACAATATATTCATTTATCCGTTTAGTTTATTTTTAGAGAAACTACTGTGTGTATGAGTATTATGACAGTGATTAATGCAGACACAACCCCTGCCATCATGCAATTGACAGCCCAGTAGTAGAAACAAAAATATTTACATTGTGACTTATAGTATAATAACTGATATTTAAAATTTAGAGATAAAAATTTGGGAATAGGGAATAATCAACCAGATTGGGGAGTAAGGGAAGGTTTCCCGGAGAAACAAATTCTGAGTTAGGCAGAATACTTCCAAATGTTCACATGCTACTCCAAAGAACTTGTGATTATCTTAAGTTTTATGAAAAGGGGAATAAAGATAAATTTAAAATAGAGAGGTTATTTTGGATTAAGTAGGTGGATCCAATGTAATCAGGGAGACCACTGAAAATGAAGAAGAGAGGGACGTCCCTGAGAGTCCTGTGGTTAAGACTTTGCTTTCTGGTGCCGGGATGTGGGTTCAACCCCTGGCTGGAGGCCTAAGATCCCTGGCTGGGGGCCTGAGAGGCAGTGCCTCTCAGCCAAAAAGCAAAAACAGAAAACAGAAACAATATAATAAATAAACAAAAACTTTCAAAATTGGCCCATATCCAAAAAAAAAACAATGGAGGAGAGAATCAGAGAAACAGCAGCATAAGAAAGATTTGGTATGACCATGCTGACTTGATATGGCCACAGGCTAAGGAATGCAGGTGACCTCTTAAAAAAAGGCAGGGGAGAGGGGCATAGGCAAAGGAATTCATTTCCCTCCAGAGCCTTTAAAATAAGTTTAGAACTATTGACATCTTTTTAGTAAAAAGTCATGCTGAACTTTTGGCCCCCAGAACTAAAAGAAAATAAATTTGTGTTGTGTTAACAACACAAGTATCAAGTTAATGCTTATTTGTTACAACACCAACTGAAACTAATACAGGTTTCTATATTGGGATCCTCAATTTATTAATAAGAAGTGTGGCATTTCCATGATGAATCATTTATAATTTATAAGCAGAAAAAAAGTTTGTGTTAGTTTGTGTTATAGAAAGTAAAAAGTTTGTGTTATAGAAAGTAACAC